>NW_008751980.1:0-19738 GCF_000715545.1 Opisthorchis viverrini | reverse complement strand
ATCCCCCTGTTACTAGATGAAAGGCCGGCGCCGTAATTCTTGCAACGGTTGTGTTCTGATAGATCCGAGGTAGGTAAATATCGTGCTGACATATTTGCGAGAAAAAGCCGAAATCCTTTGTAGTACGGTCCGTCAGCTTTGGAAAAAGGTTGCTCTAACTCATCACACCATTTATTTTTCCATTCATCATTGCTTGTGGTTTCCCCAAACTCATCGCGGGAATGAAGTTAATATACCTAAAATCAATCATGTATAAACGGTAGGTTATTGGTTTGTAATTCTACGGAAGCTTTTGAGAAGAATGCCTAAAATTAGAGAGTGTGCCCACTCTGGAAAATTTGAAGCACGTCAGGATTATGATTCGCAATCGCGTTCACTGAAGCCGACGGATTCTTCGAACTCTTTGTTTGATTCGCTTACCAAAAACCACAACCAGCGAAAACGACACGTAGGCTCCTGAAATCAATTCTAATTGTGTTGATATATCTCTCGCTTTTGTTCAACCGATATATTTGGCAGCTATTGGCAACAAAATGTTTGTCAGAGAGGTCGTGTTGCGTGGAGTTTGAACGGTTTAGTATTTGGTGTCAGGTAAACATTACTGAAGGATTTCGTGTGTTGGATAAACGCACCACCTACCGGCGAACAGCAAACGACCGACCAATATGTCGTACTGCCCCATGTTTTTGAGAGCTACTGTGTTACCTGTGTCTTTGACCATTTCCCTTCGGAGCTGATCGCCTAAACTTCCATATGGGATCACGGGCCACCGCATCTTGTGGACACATCCAATTTATAATAGTCACTGATGGCAAAGGAATTGTTCTCTGTTTGCCGTCAACTGCGTCTTTTTCAAGGCTGATCAGGGGATGATGTAGGAGAAAAACAAATTTTCAATTTTTGCATTCTTAGGAAACTGGAATAGGTGGGATTTCCTGCGCAAATATACGATTTCGGTGAGTGCGAATGGATCGAACAGATAGCTGAATTGCTCTTAGCCTATCCGAATGCATCCGAATTATGCGTAAATAGCTCAATAATTTGTACTACATATTTCGCTATACTTGCTTGCCCAAAATCAACTGAGGCAGTCGAAATTATCCTATTTTGGGGCAACCAAAGATGTTCATGTCGGAGCGGAAGCCACGTTTTACACAGGAAACGATATCAAATGCATACTAGTGGTTTTCGCACCTCACTCGTGCTTGCTCGCAGGTACGTACTAGTTTAAACCGCGTTGGGTAGAGCTGAGCTATGCAGGGCTAATCTGACCTAAGATATGTTGACGCTGCTTATGTCAATTCCCGATCACTTGCATCAAGTCTTTTTACACGTGTGACTGTGAATACCTGTTAGGGTGAACGGTCAGGTTAATTGGGATGTCATGTTAACCTACTCACTGTATCTGAAGCATATTTTTGTATGATCGTCTATATTGACTTGCGCATTTGCGAACTATTGGACAGATATTTCAATATATCCCCTGTGGTTTCATTAGTCAGCGGAGATGTGAATGTGCCATCAATAGACGGTAAACCTATGGCACATTTTAGCTGCGCCACCAACAGGTGCGTTCGGATTCTAGCGTAATAAACCAAATTCATGCAATATTTTATTCATCTTCTCTTGACCTGCGAGCTCCCCGGTTATATATATGTTTATATATATATATATGTATATTTATGTATATGTATATATATCCCTCTCAGTTTTCCAAATCCCACTATCTTCGTCCACATAACCAGTGGCTACACTGGGACTTGGAATTCATAGTCTGGGATAAGGCTCTCTCCAAACGTGCAGAAAATGTTGGGTATAAATTTTCACAGATGTGTCTATTTTGACAATTCGCAAGAAGTACCCAAATCTATCCAAGACATCAAAAAACACAGTATTTGTCGGAAAAAGGGTGAAATATACTTAAGCACAACGGTTAGATCAACCCACATTCTCCTCTCAAATCCACCAACTACGCGAATGTTGTCGTACTTTTCAAGTGAAACCGGGAGTGTTAAATTAATAAGGCGTATTTATTTCCGAATGCAACTAGACAACTGCAATTGGGGCGGGGACATACTGTTTGCAACCTTTGCTGCCTCCTCTGCTGCTGTGGAATGCAAATGAACAAAAAAGCAATCGTCAGTTTAAATCCTACTTCAGGGAAAGCAGGTGCTCTTGGTTCAAAGTCGAGCACCTGTTTTATTTGAAGTATATATGGCAGTTGCAAACTCTTGGCATGTGTAACAGCAGTTTGGCTTTTAAATTATTGAAGTACATTGAAGTATATACATTGCTGTTCCAGCAAAGTAATTAATGATTAATGTACAAGGAGGTTACCCAAATAACGTATCTGCAATTCTGCAACAACGCAGGAAAGCGGAGAAAAGGCTGTAATAAAAGGGAAACGTGTGCGCTCACTTGATACGCGCTTTGATGAGCATCAACCGCCATCTACACTACATGCTTTGCAACTGCCGCAAGGCGCGTTCATTGACAAGTGTGATTAGCTCGTCACTCTGAAATTCGCGATTCATTGCAAAAGCCCACAACGGCGATTCTATATTAAAACATCTTTGTCTAGGGCAAGCATTCATTTTAGTTAATTTTAGTGCTAACTTCTGGTAAACTGCACAGCCGAAAAAAACAGTGCACACTGATGTTCACACACTTCAATTTCTATTTTTATACGAAATACGCTCCATTTTCGAAAGGAAAACTTGAGTTTTCAACGCATTTATTTAGATGCAAGAAAGGACATGAGATTTTGATACCAGCCATCTGTCAGTACACATCGATTCAACGTTCATAACACTTTTGTTTCGGTGTCAAACATTCACGTTTAGAAATTTTGACCTTACCATTGTATGAACATCTCTTTTGCAATAAGTATTTTTGTCGAATCTAAAAAGGTGGAGTTAAAATTTTGGTGTGTAAATTAACGTGCTTGGTTTTTGCCGGTCTTCGATTATTTTGGACATGCATTTCATTCAGATAAGGTCAGAACTCCGTATACGCTTCCGGTGACAATTGTGAAATTGAAGGGTGCAATTCCGGAGTCATACATTTCAGGCTAGTTTAGGTTTAGTGCGTATTATTTTGGATATCATCACCTTTTTCTCCTACTTTGGTAGTCGCAGACAACCAGCTGCCTCCTGTGCTATTCGCGTTGGACGCGTCAACGAAATATCGGTATCCATTTGCCTGCCAACAAACCGGTTGTCAACAGAAAGACGGATTCGTTTGGTAGAGAGACGTCTGAAGAACAAAAATTCATACCTTTCAAGGAAACATGTTATGATATGAACCGAAATATTCTGTACTGCATTCTGATCAACACCATGGTTGCGAATTATTGTGTGCGTCAGTCTTTGACACGCTTGACTGAGAGTTTACAGGTTACCTGACATTTTTGAACACCGCACATTTCGGATTTTGTTGGTTACAGTTGCACCAGATCTGCACTAAATGTGCTATGCCGTATGTTCTCGCAGCAGTGAAGCCGAATCTGAATTGTGTTCACAGCATTTAAGCTTATGTTTCTTAGTGTCGTTTCAAACGATGGAAATTTGATTACTAATGAAAACGGTGCATGATTTCTTAACCGCGCAAATGAAACAAAAACACGGCGTACGAGGAAACCGTTTTGAAATCTAGGTGACCTATTTCCTTGAACGATACTGCAGCAATTGTCAAGAAGGTTTGAAGAAAGTGTTCACTGACCTCGATTTATATGCGCTACGGTCTTCTATATAATTATGTGTACGCTTAAAACCGAAAGCGAATGATGTAAGCATTTATTGCCATGGTGATACTACCTCACGTAGGTTCGTTTCATTCATTCCGTTTACTAATGCTGAAATATCACTCACGTTTCGTAAATGTATTATAATTCAACCTTAAACTGGCTGCAATTAAGCGACGAAAATTTGGCCACAATGACCTGGCGTAGCATGTTCTATATGAGATGCGATGGTTCATGTGAGTCAGCCCGGAAGAACTGTTTCAGAGAATCAGGTGAAAAGTAGTTACAAGTCCGGGGAGGAGCCTATTGATTCTTAGTTCATTGTCCATCGTTCCGTTCTTATATATACAACCAAAATGTTCGGGAATCCTGCGACATTTCCTCGGAAATCTGATTTGGTTATCTGTGAGGTTGATGTATTTAAAAACGTCAAGGAAATATTGGTTCTGATGGTGTATAATTGGACGGCAGTGATCAGTTCGTCGGGAGTCCCCAATGTTTACAACTCAGCTAAAACAGGTGGCACTTGACAAAGTCATGGTGGCGTTTGGGCTACATTCAGGTCAGCACCCAAACGAATGAGAAATCACAATGTTGAACTAAGCACGTTCAGCTGAAAACGATGTTGAAATTGATAACTTAAGGAATTGTTTACTTACACCGCATACATCAAAATAGATACTACATTCTTATATTCTCCGATGTCAATAACACCGCAGTACTTTAGGAACAAACTAAATTCACACTTTCTGAGTTTACTTTTTATTAGTCACTATAGCGAAAAACCCTGGACTGAGTCGATTTTTACAACAAAAACGGGTAAAAATCAAACTCGAAATGATGACCTAATGCAGGTTACATATTTAAACTTGCGAAGTGCTTTCCTTGGGGTTTCTTATTTACTAACCTATCTCAGTCAGCAAAGTTTTGTTGATCGAACAAAATCAACACAATCAAAATCTGAACGTTTTCGCTCGGGGTCTTTTTCTGTACGGAAATGTTTAAAGCCTGTTACGCAATCTAAAGTTTGCTTTAAATAACTCACCTTCCTTCAGAGTCTTCGGGTAGCCTACACCCCGGGAAGTTGGACAAATTGCATGCTTAAACGGCGATACACTCTTTACACAATTAGTTTCAACTCCACGAAATTTACTGTACTTAGCAAGATCGTTCTGCTTGGTTAAACGTAGCCAAAATTGACACGAATCAATGAGATATGTTCTAGTCTACATGTGTGAACGTTGGCCAATCCAATCTTCGGATCATAATTCAGCTCAAGAAACTCCTGTGTTCATCACTAGTAAGCCATGATTACCGTAATAAAGTATTTGTACTGATATCCTTTATTGCATGTGACATCATCTTATTTTGAGAGATGTTTACGAGAGAATTTCGAACAAATGAATTAGTGTTAATTATATGTCATGATTCATCTCCTGGTTGGTTTAATTTCAACGTACTGGTGAAAATGTAAGACCGTTATTCAAACAAGAGATTAACGACATATGGAGTCCCGCAGCAATTGCCCTCACAAGGTGATGCGGTTTCATTTGTGAGCTTCACACAACTGAGAGCGTATGTATAAGTTCCCGCATGCAGATGCCGGCATCACTCATGTACCGAACAACGTGATCAACAATTCGCGCGAAGTCATTGTTAACAGTCGCGAAATGAACTAGTACTTAGCACCCTGCATACGTTCCAATTTTGATGGAAAACAAGAGTGACATTTTTGTTTTCCAAAGATAGTTAATTTTACACAAAGCAAAATTTCAAAATTAAAGCTCCCATAATGTAGTAAAAATTTTGACGTCTTCGTTTACTCTGCATACCATTGTCACTTAAACTTTACCGAGAAAAAAGTCAAGCCCAGTGTAGTTGAATTTGTCCCGTTGAAATTTCGGAAACAAGTACCTCATTATTAGCATTTCAATCGTATATTCCATTAACCATGCCAACTCACGTGGAGAAAAACTCGTTCCTTTTGTGAACGCACTTATGATGGAGCTCCTGGAAAGGAGGTTTAGAAAACGACCATTTTTGCAGTAGGATAGTTGAGTCATTCATTCTTGTAGATAAATTGGCTTAACAGGTCCCAATTAAGGCCCCTCACATGTGCTGTCCAATGATTTATCAGACTGTCACTGAAAACAACTGATACAGTAGTATGTCAGTTGTGCACGAGCTGTATGGGGAAACCCAAATTTGACATTGAGAGTAACAAGTGTTACAGAGCTTCGCATATGTCCATGCCTTCAATGGCCCAATAAAGTTGACAAATGTAAATGTGCAAGGTTTCTAACCAATGGCAGGCAGCTGCATTTTATTGATAAAATGATAAAACCGTTTATATACTGACTATTCTTTGAAATGAGAATAATTTCGCTGAAAATCTTTGGTGTTACTCCAATGGGAGGCTTTGGGATTTTCCGGACTCAAGAATCTGGTTTAATTACACGCTTCTACAGCGATACACAGTTCCAACATTGGTTTCAACTTCCATAAATTTCATGTTCTTAGAACAGTCTTTTGGCTCGGGTACATCTAACGAATAAAGTGACGTATTAAAACAAATATGTTTAATCAACACTTTACAACGGCGGCCATAATGGTGGGCGCAAAATTTACACAAAAAAAACTTTTTCCTAATCACCAATTAGCTCAACAACCTCACGTGTTCAACAGTAGTGAGACCCTTTTACTGTAGTGATTCATTTATATTGTTTTTATATACTGCATTCGATGCCATAACATTTTGCGAGATATAAATTAGGTGATTTTGAACAAAGGAATCAATCTTGATCATACGAAATAGTTTATTCCTGGGATCACTCAATGAATTTAAGGTTTTCATTCGTCCATGAAAACAAACGCTTAGCGCCGACTTTGTGCTTCTAATTCAAGCCGGAAATAACGCCTAAGTGCGATAGGCCGCAAAGTGACATTTAGTCCAAATATAGCGTTTTTGTTTTTCGTAAGTTTCATGAAGGTGGTGGTTGGAAGTGAAATGTGACGTTACGTTTTACCTTTTTGAACAGGAAATCACCTGGTAAGAAGCAGAAATCTTCCACATGGACTCACAAACATTCAATTTGTATTCTCGTGTAAAACTTTAACTACGAATTACCCCTGCTCATCGAAAAACATTCACCACATTCGTTGGATGTGCGAAGCTTGCGCATTCTTGCTCTAGGTGTGGTCGTTGAAAGGGGACCACTAGACGTTTATACCTAGCGTAGAACACGAATTTCGGTTGACACCAAAGACACAAAGTAACCGTCCTTGACAGTGTTCTTATCATGTTTTTCAACACAAGACCTCCGAAAGTGTAACTAGCAAATTTCCTCACGTAGGTGAAGCTTTAAGTAAGTGGTCAAGCATCAAGTAGATTATTTTCAATTGAAACGTCGATATTGCTGCTGGCTCTCTAGGTGTAGCCTCCCGTTTTACTACCCGTCAATTCATTTGTTAAAAAAGTCGAAGGTGAGATTTTGACACACCGTTAAGCAAGATGTGAATTTTAAAAGAAATCAAATAGGCCGAACGCAGTCACCTATAGTGTGCCAATGTGTGCTGAGCATATGCAAACGGTGGTAAGCAGTTCAAACAGAATATACAAATCGGATTTTTCAATAGAGCATCGACATTGGTAATGTCTTCTCATATATATGGGTGGCGTTTCCCAAACAGAGTGACTTACCTCCACTAGAATCGTGGAAATAAAACTAAACCGTTTAATGTTGAGGAAAATCTAATGTCACAGCAATGCCAATGCATGTGGAGCACATAAACTTCACGGAAGACTTAATGGATTCGAGTTTCGTGCAACAAATTTTTCTACCATTTTCCGCGTACTGTTGAATCATTGCTCACCGAACTGGAAGCTTGCAGGTATTACCCCCAAAAGAATTCGCATAAGCAACAAACACTTGTTGCGATCAGGACCAGATTAAAATGAAAAAAATCCATACAACTTTCCAACAGGTGACGTCATCTCGTTTGTTAGCTTCTCACTAATGAGAGCACGTGTGTAGATCCTCGCGGATAGATGCCAAAATAAATCATCTTATACGCGATAGGAGCAGTAATTTGCATGAATTCGTTCTCTGCCATTATGGATAGAACTATCACTACGCAGAATACAAACATTCGAATACTTATAAAATAACAAGAGTGAACTTTTCGCTCTCAAATTAGCGCACAGTGAAATTTCAACATTAGAGCTCCCATACAGTTTGCCTTGTGAAAAAAACTTTAAACCTGTTTGTTTAATTTGCATATTATCGCTACTTAAACTTCCTTGGAAAAATACCGTCGCCGGTGAATCCAAATTTGTCCTGTTGAAATTTTGTTAAAAAATGCCCCCTGTTTTCATTTTAATCGTATATTGCACTAACCATGCGAAATAAAGTGAAAAAAACACTCGTTCTTTGTAAGAACCCACTTGGGGTGGTGCTTCTGGAAACAAGGTTTAGAAGGGGCTATTTTTGCAGTACAATAGGTACATCCCAATCAAAGACCAGACGTACGCTGAGCGATGGTGCTTCTGACTGTATTCGCAAACGACTAATACCCAAGAAGGATCAATTGTGCATGAATTCTATGGGGAAAATCAAGTGTTGCATAAATACTCCAGGGCTTCGCCAGTGACTGTGCAGTCGATGGCCCAAACGTGCGGGGTGCTTTTCCTGAAGGTTTCTTCTTTAGTTACGCATCCCGGTCAGCTGCATTTTTGTGACGAAAAATGAAACCACTATTTACAGACACTTCTTCAAAATAAAAATTATTTTGCTCGAGTTCTACGGCGCTAGAAAAATGTTTGAAACATGTCATGGAACAAAAAAATGTGTGTGGGATTTTTCAACTTTGATGAAAGGCTTCGAGATACCCTGGTTTCCACAATTTGGAACACTCGCATGCTTCATTAGTGATGAACACACTTTCGTCATTAGTCTCAACTTCTGCATATTCGATGTTCTTAGAACTGTCCACCGGCTTGGATAAATGTATCCAAAAAAAGTAAGGTAATCGGGGGATTATGTTTAATCAAAACATGTGCACGGTGAACATCACGGTGTGCCAAAAATTTAAACAAAATACACTTTATTCCCCGGTAATCAATTAGCTCAACCGCCTCGAGTCTTCAACATTCGTAAGCCATAATTACTGCAGTGATTTATTTGTCTGAGTTTAATTTACTGCATGCAACATTACAACAATTTTGAGACGTAAACAAAATAATTTCGAACAAACGTAGTAGGGTCAATTTTACACAATAATGTATCCCTTAGTTGATTTGATGAGAAATCAGTGGTGAGGAATATAGGTATTTCATTCGTCGCCGAAAACAATCGCGTAACAATTACGTTGTGCCCCCAATTCGGGCCGGGCATAATTGGCTATATTGGCTGCACAACTTTACAATTCAAGGTAGGCATACATACTGCAATAGGACTGGAAGTCACATGTAGTCTAAATAATATTTTTGTACTCTTTTCACAAATATCACGGAAGGGCTTGAAAGAAATTTAACAAGATATTATACATTCCCATGTTAATGATTGAGTCACCTAATCAACATTTGAAAACTTTCGTATGACCAAACGAACATTCGGCTTATTAAATGATATAGAAAATTGTTTCCTACCGGTTGATATACAGTTCATTACCGAACAATATCTGGATAAGGATGGCTTGCACATTCCTTCTTTGTGTGTGGGCTAGTAAGCGGACTGGTGGCCTCGTACGGCTAGCGTGGCACATTAATGACGTTTGACACTAACAGGTACAACGAACTGCGCCACTTGACGTCGAACTGAACAACGTCCCAGAGATAAATGGTGTTAACGGCACATTTGGCATGCGTGGAGGCAAGTATCCGCAGAAAGTATAAAGTGCCGCAAAATATCTTGTATAAACACGCCATTGAGCAACGGTTGTGATGTTAGCTGATGATAATCCTGAACGTTTGCTGAGTCCTCGAAGCATCCCTAATTTATTTTGATTCATTGGACACAGTTTTACGAGCAATATTTTTTCCACTAATCGCTGTTCCCTGAAATGATTCAAATCTTCCGTCCTTCTGGCTCTTTTTGAATTGCTTGTTTCAGGCCAGTCTAATAATGTTAGACTGATATTTGGACGCCCCTAATTCTCCATTAAAATAAACTAAATTATTATTTTAAACGCCAGAGACTCGCATCCTTAATGAATAGCCCGAATAATTCAGAGGTAGCATCGCTACGTTAAACGCAAACAAATATTTCTGACGATCTTCTTAAGGGTAATGCGTAAAAAATCAAAATAGAAAATCTGCAATATTTACTCGGACAATGGTAACATAAGCTTTTGGTGTACTATTGGCGTACGTAAACTGTCGAAGATTTTCCAATCGGGATAAACATAATGGAATAATTTTGCTCCTTTAAATTTTGAGCACGATAATAACATGGCCTATGCCCTATCGCATGTGTGAATGGTATAATCAAATCGTAAGTACACCGCGTACTACCTTGAGAAAAACCGCGTCGTTCATCCAGAAGCGGCGTCTTTTGAATTAGATTGCAATTGTTGGTAAAGGTTTACAATGGTTCTGATTTGCTCAACATTGACAAACGAACTACGACTAACTTCATCAAGAAAACAATAGCGGTACCTTACACAAAACATTTCCTTAGACATTGTCGGGGGTTTTTGCAAGGCTTGGTCAGGTTCTAGGATTACTCAATTCAAATAAAGCCTGGATGCTATGGTTCCAGGTTTTATTGCACGTTTTTTTAACCGAAGAACACCCTGGAAAATTATCTGTCCCACGATTCTACCAAAATCCTTTTTAAAATTCTGTTTCCTGTTCAGAGGCCAAATCTGATTTACTTCAGTTGGGCTACCAACTTTACGCAAACCAGCCAGTTCTACGACTGAATCAGCGGTTTAATATATCAACGACCGACATTTTCTTAACGTTCTAGTATGTCAGGTAATTAAACGCAAACAATATTTGCAGTTTTCAGGGGATAGACTTAAAATATAACCACAGACTATAAATAAGATGACATAACATTCACATCCAGGATGGTATGCAATAAATTTCGATAAATTCCCCGCAGTTTCCTAACACGGAATATAGTACACTCCCCCTGGCGCCCCAACATACATTTTTGTTCGTACTTTAGATCTTTGCACCCCGGTAGACCGAAAGTTTTTTATAATACGGTGTGCACTACTTCGGCAAAGCGCTAATTTACCAAATGAAAATTTTGTGGATGGTACCACAAATAAAACTGCACACATGCCAAGAACGCAGTTAATAAACGACGAAGGATCCAAAACACCACATATTGATATATTCCTGCACAAAGAGACAAGATTTTATGCATTAAGCTTAATGTGAACACAGTGTCAATGTTTCGCTTGGTGGTGTGATAAAAGTTGATCGTCCCTTTCAAAAATTCCCTGAGTTTGAATAGTGCCTCGTGTTTAACAAACAGATAAAAACTGAAACGCCCTAGATGCATCTCACTTTGCTTAGGCTTAATCTGTTCGATTGTATGCCCGGTTATTTCCCTAAATGTCCTTTTATTAAGACACATCAGTGACCATGGAGCCCGAATGGAAGTGCCATCGTAAGTTGTATTTGAATGAAATAATGCTGAACATATACGCACAAGCCTCCAAAACTTGTTCGAGAAATGTATATAGTTTGGAACCCTGAAAAGAAAACAATTAAATTTGCCAAGATTTTGTAGCAAAGCAGACTGAAGGTACCATGAACGGCCTGATAGAAGTGGACTACGAATTGTAGAAGTGAATGAGACACGAGAAGATTTGACCAAATTATCCAGTCGGTGTGTGATGATCGTTGCTTTCAAATGGCTTGCCAAGTTTTTTCACCGAACTTTTATGTGGTCCCAATTACAGCCCATGGGCGACTGGGCCGTCGATTTTGTGATTAGTACACCATAATTTGTCTCAAGTTATCTCGCAACTTTTTGTGGGCAAAAATCCTTTCTTAGGACGGTTTTTGTGTGATAAGTTTAATTTGTGTTTTCATATCAAAGTAATAATTTCCGTGGTCATCCGGATGTTGTCACTTATTCTTTAAATTGACGTTCGCTTCAACCATCCCAACAATCCAGGACGTGGAAAAGCCGCCGGTAGGTGTACAAACACTATTCACTTTCGCATTTAAGACCGTCAAGTAATGAGGATATTGCAGAAGCGAGTAGTGAATTTAGTGTCTACATAAGGAACTAGTACAATCACCGCCTAAGTCGGGAATGTGTATTTTGCAAAAACAAAAGGCCAGATTTTTCTGGAGCAGAAAGTAAATGTTTGAACATTGATGCTTTCGAGATTTGGAACTAAGTCATCGACAGAGCTCATCCGCTTTCATATACAGAATTCCGTGTACACAGATTTTTACCTCGTGTGAGGTTGAGAGCAGCACCAGTTGTTGCTCTTGCCATTGGTACCTTGGTATTTCCCTTTCTAACTTTTTTACTCATTCATTTTGTTTGGACAGTTTTAGCTTTATGTGCGCACAATTTCCAACCGCTTTTTCGGCAAAGCAAAATATACGCAAGAATACTGTGAAAATAAAAACTGAATATCATCATTGATTGTCAAGCACTGCCTCGTTTACCCAATACACTTAAGCCAATTTTGTACACTTCTCGTAGTAAACGAGTCTTTGAGCGAGAGATAGAATGTTTTAAACTTACACTCCTAGGATTATTTCCGCACCCGATAAAACACGCAACCTATTTAGTACATCGAGCGTGCCTTCGAAAAGGATGTCTACTAAAATTTTGAAGACGACACCACTTCGAAACGAAGAATGCAACACACTGGACAAATTTTTCGAACTTTAGTTGGAAGAATTACCAGTAAAACTCCTAAGGAAATTTGAAGCTTTCAGAATTCCCTCAAAAGTCCTTCTTTTTTCCAGATAGTGTCCACCATGCCGGGACAGCGGTAATTGTGCATAGAGTGCAAACATAATTGGGAATATTCTAGAAAAGAGGGCAAAACGAGAAGTTAGGATTTTTTTGTTTAGAAAAACAAATACTGCCTTGCTGTAAAACATTTACGTAATTCATTTGTTTGCAGTTCATCTTCGGCCGAATTTTGGATGGTTCGATTACGAATATGCACAATACATGTCACGCCAATCCTTCAAGATAGGACTTGCCTTTTAACATTGCGTCAAATGAGTATCAAAAGACCAGGCGTTTGTGAACCACGGCGGAGAACATGGAAATTATCTGTCTTCAAGGGTATTTAGCAGATAACGACAACTTGAGAAAAATTTTCCGGGAAATTGCGCAGATATTCCTGTCGGTTTTTAACCGGCAGGCAATTCAATAGTTTAGGCATAAAACTAACTGGTTGTGCTTTCAACTCCCCGATCAAATTTGTTTCGTTGATTTATTTTGTTTCTTCCTCAAGTGGATTTTCCAGTTGCTCAAGCCCTAAACTCCATTATTCATTAAATATAATTTTGGGTTTCCGTAACATTTTGTTTATCATTGTCGGATAAAGTAACATTTTGCCGATAAAGCTCATATTTGCAATCATTTGATAACTTTCAAAACATACATTCATTGGTCATTTAGTGGATGGATAGCTGACTAGGAGACCTCACTTACCAATTGGATACATCTGGAAAACTGGCAACCGTGTGTTAACGGCAATTAATTTTTACAGCCTAAAGAGCTACCAATGAATTCAAAGTTTTGGGTACGTTTGACATTATAAGCTATTTCTATCGCAGACAATGGTTAAATTTTCAGGTGTGTGACGCGACACCGAGAAAAGCTCAACAGTGAAGGAGGACCTGAAATTATTCTTATGAGCGGCAATAAGCATGATTGAAATAGGCACTACAGACATTGAAATATGCACCCGGGTTTCTCAAACCCTCTGCATATTCGCATCAATGACTGAGAAAAAAAACAGGACGTCCACGTGCGCACGCGCGTCTAGCATTTTGGCAATCACTTTCGACAAGTTTATATAATTTCTGCAGAACGTCCTCACGTGTGATGTCAAATTTTCTGAGCTGCTTAATCACCAATGTCAAATGTTGATTTTGACACAAAAGCCTATTCGTGGTTGCGGTCCGCACTCGGTGGGATATCGATGAGAGCGTGGTCCTACTGAGCATGTTGCATGTGATGTTTTCCTTTAGACGCGGAATCTACACGCATTCCGTCAACCGTTGTGAATCGTCCGGGTTAGAATTTCACTCATACCCGCTGACTACGTGGCACCGTAGATTGCCATCACTGTTTGAATCGACAGAGTTTAGGAAGATGCCTGCTGGGTATTCGGGGAAAATTATAGAATGGTACGTGCCAATAATATTTCTGTTTCATCTTATCATGTTCTTAAGCTCAGAACCTCCAACTGATAAGCAAAGTACATTAATGAAGTTTACGGTTTTTAGGTAGCAAAATATGTCCCCTTCATTTTTGAGATTGCTTTATCATGCAGGAAAATGTTGGTTTATTTTGTGAATCCCTATTTCACTGGATCTCAGCCTCGATGAGGCCCGAAACAATAGGCCCTACGTAAGCTGCAATATCAGTCAGCCGTTATTATGCGGACATTGATATGGGGTTTTCGCTAGCCGACATGTGTAGGCGAGGATTCATAAGCTACAGGTTTATTATCACGAGCAAACTTAAGGGGGCCATCCAAATAGCATCTGAGAAGATGGCATCAAACCTCCTCCAAAAATGTGTAATTAGCTGTGAATATGTTATCGCGTAGGTATTGTACGGCATGGTGTTTGTATGGTGTTTATATAGTATGGTACACAATATGGCGTGATGCACAAAATACAGGCCACTGTGAAGACAAAAATGCGGTTTACAACTGGGCGATTTTATAAATAGTAACAAAATAAACATAAATACACATCGTATCTAGGTAGAATTCCATCAGTAGTTTGGGAAAAATGATCTACATGTTTATTGGCAACTAATAGCGGAACGGTCCACGCTTACCATTACAGTGATGAGAAAATGGAATTCGTTCAAGCAAGCTGACACTTGAACGAGTGGAATTCATACGGGGTCACAATTAAATAGAAATGCTTCGGAAATAACAAAACGCCCTGATGCGATTTGTAAACAATAGATGTTGCAGTTTAAAAATGCAACTTACTAGTTATGTGTCTTCGCGATCCGCTTGTTACCTTCGAAATAAGCAATCAAAAATTTTTAGAAAACCAAATGAGTACCACTCTTACAGTGATTTGTAACGCAAGCATCTGTTCTTTTTGAGTGTTTCTAGCGTATGCACTATCGGCTTAAAACAAGTGAAGCCTTAATAATAGTCGTGAACCTGGAACGATGGCAAAGAGTTAAAGTTACTTGTCCTGTCACCAGGAAAATTTTTGACACCAGATTTCATAATTTGAGTGCGAATCCTCCATACATTTATTGCTAGTTATCCACAAAGTCCAAACGCTTTGGAGGCTAAAAGAGATACTTTGCGCCGAAGTCAACCACAACCATTGTGCATTGTAATACATTTCTCGTTTAACAACGCGACCAATTCGCAAGGCAAGCGATAGTTAGTGGCTTGTTCGCTAAGCTGGGCACTTTGATTGCAAAAGTTTCATTGCCAGCCGAGGTGACATCATCCGTGTTTTATTGTAGAACGAATTTGTGCGTAGCGGTGGTTTAGTGGTTGTAAGTATTAATATCCCCGGCTAACACATACGTCGCATTACTCGAAGCACAACCACTAACTCACCGCTACGCTTGACTAAGTCTCCAATAAACATCATCCGTGTTTTATTGTAGAACGAATTTGTGCGTAGCGGTGGTTTAGTGGTTGTAAGTATTAATATCCCCGGCTAACACATACGTCGCATTACTCGAAGCACAACCACTAACTCACCGCTACGCTTGACTAAGCTCTCCAATAACGCACTGATAATGTCACCTTGGTTGGTGACGAAACGTCTGCAATCAAATTGCCCAGCTCAGCGAACAAGCCCAACGACCAACTACCCTACCTGAGCTGCCAACATTTTCCTCCATAGAAGAGCAAGCGATAATATAAATATATTCGGATTACGCGGCGAGTACATGTGGGTAGTGGCCGTATTTGTTATCCCTTAATTTATATACTTTTGTGGTGAACAATGATGTTAGCAAATAGAACACACCTCCCCCTCCTAATTTTGCGTGCCCGGAATCGCTCGATAACACGACGATTGGCACAACAGAACACTGTAGACATCCTCAACATAAAAAGTATCCTTCTGAAGTTTTCGGTAATATTGCCTGTACATGAGCGTGTTGGACTGTGTCGAATTCTGGATAGAGCATACGTGGTTGCTCTTGAAATACGTCCTGTTTAAAACAATGTACACATGTGCTAACATGGGATATCTCAGATGATAAACCGGCACTTTAAACCAGTAACCCACAGATTCGCTGAAGATTAATGATACACCCTTGTTTGTACATTTTCGATCCAGATTAACAGACTTATGCAGATCCAAAATACCGAACGAATGTCAGGTGATGCAGCAATCGAAATCCTGCTTTGTGATTAACATCTTAATTTGCAGATTTTTCGACATAACGCTAGCACCGACAGGACGAAATATCTGTGTTAATCGTGGCCTAATTTATGCACACTTAATCCACAGTCCTGTGCACATTTTGGAGCAGCGTGTGGGACATCACTACGACGCATGCCAACTGCAAACCATACAAGTGGAAAACCACGCAGAACTCCGGGAATCATGACACCCATATGACCCAGTTTGTCTTTCATGACCACGACAAACTGCTAGGTTATTTTGAAGGTGGTTGAGTTAAAGGCTAAAAATATCTTCTTCAACAACAGGTTATCTGTAAGTTGTATGCTAAAGCATTAGGTGAAGTTGATGCAGAAACCAGAAGTAACTTTGTGCGCTCTTCGCTTGTGCGGCATTGTAGATAAGTCTAATTTGTCAGGAAGTTGACTTATTCATAGTCACTTGCACTCATTGGGTGAGTCACAATAGGTAGCTCAGCATAAAGTGCGTCACCGTATAATCTTCCTTCAACTACTTATCACCGTCCTTGAGTGTTTCCGGATGTGTAAATAACAGAAAGATTTAACTTACAAGCTGCTGCGGAACTATATGTATATATCACATGAAGGACGGCATCCTCGATTCTGCACACACGGTTAGCTTCGTTGATATTCACCTGCACAGTTCCGGTTGGTGCTCACATGCTTTCTTATCAAACGACTAGAAAATTGATTTCCGCTCAGTTATTTTAACAGTCACGGGACGCATTCAATTTTTGTTTCACCTGCATGGAATGGCTGCGGTGCCCTCGGTTCACTCGTTAACTGAGGTCAACGCAACTTTTGCGAATGCTAATTTCTAGGCTCCAACATATGTACACCATCCACAAGCGGGCCTGAAACGATTTGGATAGAAAACCACCATAGTCTGGGGAACGTCTATCTCCTACCCAACCAGACCGCGTCTTGGTGCACCCTCAACTACACTTACCTATGATAAATATGTATCAAAACTACAAAATTTTGGGTGTGTTTGTGATCACACTTATTGAAATTTCTGAACGCAATTTAAAGCTTGTTAGCTTTTCACAATAACCACCTTCATAGACCTAAAAATATTGACTGGTTGCTTTCCAAAATTGCCGCCATTCTAATCATTTAGGTTCTGCTCTCAGCCTGCAATTTGTGTCATAGTGTATGCTGTGACGAGGAAACGTCCACAAAACGCCAACTTCTTGAACTCATGGCCCAACATTAGTACACCGGCGCGCTGCGGTAGCGTCTGCACATTCTCAGTGCATTTACTATGCTATATAATTCAAACCGTCCCTGAGACTGCATAGTTCACAATACGGTGCACCGACACTACGAGTAGCGGTGTTAATGCAAGGTCAATTCATATGCCTTTCGGTTTTTCTCGGAAATAGAGGGCCGAACCTATTTGACTTTCAAAATTTGGTTTATCTTCAGCCTGATTTTTATCCACGTTCAGATATAATTTATTAATATGGGGCTTTCACATTTTTTTTCGTTATCACAGGCCGTTGATTTGAGCTTATCAAGCATTAAGTGTAGAAATCCCAGGTCGGTTCAAACCTTAGTATACTCTATAAAATCAAGTCACCTGAATGAATGTACCCAGTATAATACAGAACAGCAGAGTAACCCTGATGGCCGTAGCACTACACGTGTGGTGACTGGACGAGAATATATGTTATGCGTCGAGTAGGTATCAAATAAGAAATGCAAGACGTGCTTCTATTTGCTGTTGTTGTAATGCACTCAAAGTTAGAGACAGTTCATCAGGTGTTCATCGATTCACATTATGCTTGTCAGAGATTTACGCTGGCGATTATTAGGTTTAGTCGGCTTTCCTTATTTTACTTGCTCAAGTTTAATGTTTTTGCTGCAAGACACCGATATTCTAGGCAATTTATTTTACAAGTAGCACGGTACTCAGCTAACCTTGGACTTCCGGCCCTCTCACGACAATCAACGTCTTATTACACGAAAGCGCAAAATTGATTAGACACCGTTGTTTGCACTTCGATGGGCATACGAAAATTATTTTTGTCCATTCCAATATGCACTGCGTAATCATAAGTAATGAAAGTGTTCTTGTTCCACAGAATTCAAACTAGATTTTCGTTTGACGTGTTATTCTGAACGACCGCTTTTGTTTATAATGTAAGGGCAGAGCGTACTTCTTAACGTGTTTTTCGTTCGTTAGTTTTGCTGGCCTAAATAGGATCATCAAAGAGTTTGATGTGTAATACGATCATTCTGATGAGCCTTCCGGAAGGATCTCACCTGTGTATGCAGTTTTCTCACTCGCATGGGGCGAGGTAAACTTGAAATTTGAATAATATTTATTCACAACTTTCCCAAATTTTGAGTGAATGACAGTTAATATTTTAGCGGTTGCCCAAATATAGTAGATCTAGTTTCGAGTACCGGAAATTAGGTTTAAAACAACAGCCCATCAGTACGATAATGCTAAACACCTGGGCGAATCAGATCTGGAAATTTCGGACGCTAACTTTCAAAACTGTAATAAATTGCACACGGGTCTCTCTGGTCTATCCAAGAATCCAGCTCCTGTTAACTGGGAAAATTTGGGAAAACAAGCAGTGTTTTAAGGTTCCCAACGAATTCTTCCACGACATGACGCACGAATGAAAGTTAGAATACGTTCAGTAATCGGAAGCACAATCGCCAGCTTCCGTTGGTTAGTTCATTGCTCACCGCTGTTCACAAGCAAGCAAATCTTCCACCGCCAGACAGAGCGGTAAGTCCGCGAGAATTGCCAGTTTCTTGGAGACCCTCCAATATTTGACAGATATTCTGAATATTACACTTAAAGCTTACAGCGTACTCTCAATCTGGTAGACAAGAAAGTTTACGGGATTATATGGATTGGAATATCTGGGTAGTATATCAATTCGCAAAAGGAGTAGAATAATTTTGACAAACCGAAATGCATCCCCTAAACTCATTATGAAGACACACTGAGTTGAGTAGGCAAGATCAACGCAAACACAAATTGGAAATGTCCGGAAAGCACTTCTTCAGTGTAAAGCCTGAGTAGAAATGAACACATGCTATAATTGCCACGCTTTGCATGACAAGAAACGAGAGTATGAAGCTTGATCCATGATGCCTAAAAACCTGGCTCAATGACGGGTTGCAAATGTACACGATTCGGAGCGCATTCTCCATAATACCGAACAGAGGATTTGTGGCACCACAAGGTTTCCAAACATGAGGCATCTTGGAAGCAATGTGGAATTCGATTAACATACCAGCGAAAACAATAAAACTGCTAGAACTCTACTTCAGCGACCACGATGAAACGTGGGTGTGAGTCAGTCTAATCGGAGAGTATTGCATATGGTATTATACTCCGCGATAGAACCTGCGGAGTTCTCTTGATGATCTTGCTACATATATTGATGC
>NW_008751979.1:539202-577597 GCF_000715545.1 Opisthorchis viverrini | reverse complement strand
CAATCTCATTGTGCGAATAGCCAGCGTCGTTGTAGTGGTCAAAAGAGCTGGGTGATTTATTTGTACAACAGATGAATACGTTCACAAAGCTTTCAGTGGGGCATCTGCTGGCCCCAATCATTAGCGACTTACAGAGGCGCACGAGTTACACACCCGAAGAGGCTCTACTGGATCACGCATTAAAGCGCCATAGCGCTTCTAGGGTGTGCACTCCCTAGAAGCACAATAATGTTACCTGCGAAACATTTGCGAGTAGATTAAAACTTCGCACACAAAAATGGCGGGTTATGTTGCACAGGTGCTCAAACCAAAAATAAAGGTTACCGACTTCCGTTTCGTCGCGATGAACTTCGGTAAATCGCCCTTCTAAATTTTGAGCGCATCATAGACTATGAAAACACTGTGCCGCAGATTCAGAAGTGAACCTCACATTTGGAACGATTGGGGACTACATCTTTTTCATCCCTGAGAGGGTTTAAGAGGTGCTAAATGGATACATGAAGGATAATCATGTGGTTCATTCGGCAATCGAAGCACCAAAACGTTTGCGCTACGGATGAGTGTAACGCAAGTGCTCAGCGGGATTTGCCTCTCAACACTCTACTGCTTTAAATTGGTCGTGACCCTCCTGGGTTCCAGGCCCTAAAGCTTATCTGCCACTCGGTTCAGTTGTTTACGCACGCCACCTAAAGCTGTCGACGATGGTCTGGGAAAACTTTAAGGGAAACCTCTTGTTCCGGTAGGTTGTGATCAGATAGCCACTGTTGTTGTATTATGAAGGAATCTGAGACAATATCCGTGAAGAATGTTTCTTGCCGCTTGGAACCGACTGAGTCCTGAATAGGGGGACAATGGATGCAGCGTAGCCACATCGCCTGGTATGCGTGGAGTACGCATCCTCCAGCTTAGGTTTCAATCGTCTGGGAACACCCGGGCATCTGTACCACGAACTATAAGTTAGTTAACATAGACTGCCCTCACCTTGTTTGTTCCAAAACTAGGATGGGGCAGCCTTGGGGGTTACGACACAATGGCCTCAGAACGAGTGAACATGCATACGCAGTCGCTCCATAGACAACAGTAAGAACGTAGCTGTCACCCTCCAGTTTCCGACCGGACGCAGTGAGGTGACGTATGCACCTCAGTTTCCCACATGTTCAACTCGGCGTGTTGGAACACCTTCTGTAGGGCGTGCTCCAGTGGGTCTGAGTGGTGCACCGGGTTTTTCAGGCGGCCGTTTGCATCCTTCAGACCGTTGTTTGTCACACCACTAAGGTGGGCCATCCCAGATTGTGCGCGTACAACCCATTTGCGGGTGGTGCAGGGTCAATGAGCCGTAAGATAAGATACGAATCGTGGGTCCTTGCGGCGCGGCAGTTGTAGACCTGGTCGGAATCTGTGTGCAAGCAGTACGCTAAACAAAATTCTTACTGTATGGCACTTTTAACGCGAGCCACATTGTGGAGTACGTGACCGCAGTCCGCTGCGACCAGAATTCCACAGATATTAGTTACTTTAAATAGTCCCTAAATCAGTTCGTCGCATGCGTTTTATGAACGCTTACTACATGCGGGAAGCTTCCATACAACACTACATGCTGTCGTCTGGAGAAGCATGTGTGGCTACGGGTATCTTACTCTGACTGCAGCGCATATCATATGCCAGAATAAGGCCCAACCATGCGGCATCTGCTTAACAGAGCTGGTCGACGCTTCCGGCGGTCGTTGTATATGTTCTAAGTGGTGAGGAGCTTGCCGAACTACTCGGTGACAAACTGTGACACTTCACACAACACCGTTCCATGCTTCAGCTAGGCGTTGTGGGTGCCAAATCCTCCAAGACTAGACATCGGTTTACCGAAAGCCTATTTTACAGAAAATTAGAAATCTTATGGTTGAATTCAAGGTAATAAGAGGCGACCGAGTGCTGGTTCCACTTGAACAAAAAACGGACACTGCTTCATGTGCTATTCGTTAACGGCAGCCTCCTAGCTTTTTCAGATTTCTTAACCTTCCGTTCGTCTTGCTGGACGCCTGTCGCATTTGTGGTACATTATTCGTAGTGCGATTCTCAGGTACTTCGATTACCGAATGCAACTACTACCACAAAGTTAACTTTTACGCATTTGATGAGCACTCTGAAGAAGAAACATCGTTGAAATCCCAAATTAGTCAACATACTTATTTGATTTTTTTGAATCCATGGCACAGGACTTTTAAATCGACTGTGAACCAGATAGTTAGAATGGATATTATCAAAATAAACGCTACAAAGGGGAGTTAGTTAGGGTAATTTTTTGTTTGAACATATAAAAAACGAAGTGCAGTTTTTGGCCCTAATGTTTTCATTTCATATGCAAACGTTTTGCAGTTTAGAGTATTTGCAGAAAATAACATGCCAAAAATGTCTATTTACCAATGAATTAGGAAATCTCTTAAGGAGATTAATGTTGTTTATTGTGGCATTCTGTTCGTGTACACGCAAAGATTTCTGCCAAATCTGACGGTGCTCAGTAAGGATCTCATCCACGATTCTGAAATGAGCATTTGTATATTTAATTGTTTTGAAGCTACACAGAGCAGTAAGTACACATTCGCAACTGCTAAGTTACACTGAGGAGAACATTAATAATAGTTTTATTTCCCAACTTGTACGGAACATGCCTATTTAGGCAGGATTGGGTGGGACACACCATGTGTGTACTGGAAAAGGAAACGTTGGCTCAAAGCGAGCACTGCACAAAAATTATTAGGAGTGCAAACAACTAACATCTCAACCGGGACACTCAAGGATGATCGAGTATTGGATTCACAAACAAAGAAACAAGGGACCCCTCGGAGTCAAATCAGTAAAGGTCACAAACCGGGGCTTAAAAGGACAAAGGTCACTCCAGCATCCACCTGATTACGACGACAGAGGGTGCTAGGCTCAAAGGTCCCGTGGACATCGGGACAACGGAGCAACCAACGGAACCGCCCGACCGAACTAATAATGGCGTCCCCTGCTGGCATCACGTATATTAACACACGCGTAACACTACTCGACGCACAAACACCAATCCACCAACGCACTGATGATGTCACCTCGATTGGTGATGAAAAGTTCGCAGTCAAATTGCTCAGCTCGGCGAGCAAGCCAACGACCATAGTTGAGAGCATTTGAACTGCCGTGCAAGTGGGCTATTTTTCCCGCATGGGTCTCCTGCGAGCTCACCGGGGACACTCCTAATCAGTTGAGCGGTGCCCATCTCAAGTGACACGTTTGGTGTTTTGTGTTATTCACTTCACTTTTCCTCCTCCCTAACTGAAGCACTGCCCTCTTGCCCAAAATAATGGCGTGTGCATCAGATGTGTTGATCTCAGCTGGATAAATGTCATGAAGAACGTTGTTAGGGGTAGATAAATAGATATCATGACGGGGCAAAGGGGGCTTTAATTGCTCACTGTCTTCACGGGTGGTTAGTGGAACTCTGAACAGACGCTCGCCGAGTGACGCTGGCAGAGTGGACTTGTTGCCATCGGTAAAATATGCAGCGACGGCTAGGGTTCCCATGTCTGGTGACAGTAAATGTCATGGCCAAATTGCAGAAATTTCGGAGTGTTGCCTTTTGGTTTATGTACGGCGACAGGATGACTTAACATCTGCAGCCGAGCGTGCCCATCAAAGCGTGGCTCTTAACGGCTCGCGAGGATAGTTGATGGGTTCTTTATGCTTTTGTTATTGCATTCTTCCGGCTGCTTTCCTTCCGGGTGACTGAACTTTTTCCTGGTATTCTGGATCCATAGGAGAGCAGACACCTCCCGAAACTCCTGAAGATCACGCGATGATCTGGGTGAAAAATGTTTGTACTCCATAGAGCGATACCAATTGGGGGATTACAACCACAACAACCTTACGGACCTCTTGCTAGCTAGGATTTATACCATCTCTTAAATGGTCGAAGAAGACGACAATGAAGTGATCTCAGTTTCCAGCCTCTGGAAAGTTTCCGATAATAACAATCCCCATTCGATGATCTTGTCGTTTTGCTGGGATAAACTGAAGCAGTTCATTTCGTCTCATGATGGGCATTTTTGTTTTCGCTCATAAAGAGCAGTGACGGTTGGACGCCGCGTAGTCGTTACGTAGGGCAAATCACCAGTGGCATCGGTCAATGTGTGCTTCTGTTTTTCCTGCTCATAACCTCGGCTGACATTCGTGGTGATCTTCCGGACGTAGCTACGTGGATGACGAAACAGTCCGAGCAGTCCACTAGCACTTGAGATGGGGGATGGCCTGGGGGCGGAAGATCTCTCCATTATTCCGGATCATGCGGTTAGACACGAGGGATAAGGCAACAGGCCCCAGTTCTTTAGTTGGCCATGGTTTAATTTTCCGAATATCTGGCAACAGGAAAATAAATGAGCACAAGATAATGATATCAGTGTTTATTCCCAACTAGTGAGTGGCCTGCCTTCAGCCATGATCGTACTGTTACAGTCAGAAAAATAAACAGTGTACATTATCCAGCCATGATCGTACTGTTACAGTCAGAAAAAGAGCAGGGCTGTTTGCGGGTTCTGAAAATTTCGTTAAAAGGGACGGGAAAATAAACAGTGTACATTATCCGAAGTAGACTTGGTCACGCTTGAGGCGGCATGGGTAGGGAACCAAAATTACAAGGGTTCTTCCTTTCTTTTGGGGAACATATTAGATGAGAAAAGATACGATCGTTAAAATTTGAAAGTTGCGGGCAAAAACAATACGACGGAGGGCATAATAAGAGGCTTCCAGCCTTATCCGTGATATAAACTTCAAAATGCAAATAGTGTGGAACCAGAGTAACGGAGCTACAGAGGCAGCAGAGCTACCAAGACCTGACCGGCCAAAACCGCAGCAGAGCTACCAAGACCTGACCGGCCAATTTGAACTGAAGCCCAAAACCACGAATCCGAGGCCACGCCCTAGATGCACACCCAGAATTTCTCCGAAACTGTGGTCCGGAAAAGAAAAACACGAACATCTTTGAAAACTGTGGGAAATTCTGTGGGAAAGCTGGTTTCTTCCGGGCTATCTCACGTATTAGATTCAGAAATAACTTCAAAATGACTTATACAATAATCACGCAAATTTCGTCCGTGAAAACTCATACCAGAGTAGACGTTCGCAACTTAGATGAAAACTTCTTCTAGGGTTACGCCTAGCGTCTTGCTGAAGCCAAAGAATTCGTTACAGCTAGTAAGTCTTTTGCTTGTTTTTTATTATGGTCAGCATATTTTATATCTGGACTGAGGCAAGGTCTGATCTTCGCCGGTATACCGAGCCCTCAATGGCACCGTTGGCCGGGCTGTTGGGTTTGTGGGCAGAACGAGAAAACGGCACGGTAAGATGGCCACTGCTTTCAAGTCCTTGCACAAATTAAACGGACAGAAACGGTCTTCCGAGAGACACACTCGTCTAGGAACTTAGTGAACTACGGGCAAGCCATCGGACTGGATACGGTAGTCACGTACCGTCGTCGCGACGCGGTACTTCGGTTTGTGGACAGCAGAAACATCCTGGTTGAGCCGTTTATGGTTGTTTTTGTAGTTAGGATATTCTTGAGTCTATCGAGGGCCCGCAGTGGTTTACTGCTGCCATTAAAACGAAGTAATAAGACAGCCACGTCTACATTGGGGACCCACAATAGGAATAAGTGTCCGAAAGGCTTGCTAGAATGCACTTTGATGTGTGTTAGAATGTCTCCAGAAATAACAGACGGTCAAATTTTTCACCATCTCTAACTAATTCAACGAGGCGACACTGCCCGATTTCAGAAATGGCAATCGATATTTCTGTGCCGATGATAGGTTTGCGGTCCATGCGAACTGATGGGGACATATCTGAGTATGGGGAAAGTGCATTGACTAGATTGTGCGCTACTAAGCTAGCTTTGAACTTGCAGAAACGTGAGATCAGAGATATCTGGTGGTGCTTCCTGTTCGTACGATGAGCTGACCTCAGAATGCAGCTGATACAGCTCAAAGAAAAGCGTGGATCTTTTCAAAAGCAGTTGCTCTGAGATGTCATACCGCGTGCACCTATTGAGTCTGGTAGCACACTTTGCTTTCTATCAATGAATTTTTCGATTTGTACGGAGATTGCTCGGGATCTGTACCACAAACAGGGCAAACTCAGACCGGGATCAGTTTACTCTTCCTTCATTGCAGAGGGCGGATTGTAAGTTTCATCATGCGGGAGGTGTATAATTTAGAGAGATGGCATGCAGTTGAAGTTAGAGTTGTCAACCGTGCAGACTTTTGCATCGTCGTGGACAAAGGTGCAGAAGAGGTGAACATGTCACGGAAATATGTGAGGAGCTCTAGAAGTCTCCGTACTCGAAGATGTGACCGTCGAGAGTGCTCTCTCTCCATTCCCGCTTAATTTCGTGATCGGCGAGATCTTGCGACGAACGCTGAAATGTCTTCTGGACCCGGCTTCAAATATCTTCTAGCGAACATCTTGTCGATATAGAGTATACAGACATCGCCCTCATCTTTGAGGAGAAGGAGAAGCAGCAGGTTTTTTGGATGAACTGTCCAAAGTCATTCTGTCCATCGGCATGCATTTTGTACCCGCAAAGTGTAACGTTATCCTAACGATGTTTATTCCCAACAGGTGTGTGGCGTACCGTCGGGCATGATCATGAGGTTAGTCATAATAGAGCGTGAGTTTGTTTGTAGTTCCAGGTGATGGAACTAGTGGCGATAGGATAAGTGGAGGTTCAGAAGAACGAAGGGCATAGTTGCGGACGTGCCATCAAACGGTGTGGCAGCGCCATGCCATCATTGCACTGAAGTACCCCGGTTTCTGGACAGCCCCGTAACGGACGTCACTTTTGAGATTATCTGGCTCGGATGTGCAATGCTGTGGGGAGGGGGATATTTTTGGTTGGTCGAGCAAATCCTCAGGGGTAGAACAATTTTATGTAAGACCGCAGGTATTTTTCTAATCCGGTTGGATGGGTAGTGTGGTGCAGCGTTTTATATACGTTCGAAATTATACACATTTTCACTGTAGTGTGACCGATGAGGTCAACGAATGGTAGGGCAAATCACCAGTGGCATCGGTCAATGTGTGCTTCTGTTTTTCCTGCTCATAACCTCGGCTGACATTCGTAGTGATCTTCCGGACGTAGCTACGTGGATGACGAAACAGTCCCAGCAGTCCACTAGCACTTGAGATGGGGGATGGCCTGGGGGCGGAAGATCTCTCCATTATTCCGGATCATGCGGTTAGACACGAGGGATAAGGCAACAGGCCCCAGTTCTTTAGTTGGCCATGGTTTAATTTTCCGAATATCTGGCAACAGGAAAATAAATGAGCACAAGATAATGATATCAGTGTTCATTCCCAACTGGTGAGTGGCCTGCCTTCAGCCATGATCGTACTGTTACAGTCAGAAAAATAAACAGTGTACATTATCCAAAGTAGACTTGGTCACGCCTGAGGCGGCATGGGTGGGGAACCAAAATTACAAGGGTTCTTCCTTTCTTTTGGGGAACATA
Source organism: Opisthorchis viverrini (assembly GCF_000715545.1). Lineage (NCBI taxonomy): Eukaryota > Metazoa > Platyhelminthes > Trematoda > Opisthorchiida > Opisthorchiidae > Opisthorchis > Opisthorchis viverrini. Next base: position 570,071 of record NW_008751979.1, on the reverse strand, counting down.
TTAGATGAGAAAAGATACGATCGTTAAAATTTGAAAGTTGCGGGCAAAAGCAATACGACGGAGGGCATAATAAGAGGCTTCCAGCCTTATCCGTGATATAAACTTCAAAATGCAAATAGTGTGGAACCAGAGTAACGGAGCTGGAGAGGCAGCAGAGCTACCAAGACCTGACCGGCCAATTTGAACTGAAGCCCAAAACCACGAATCCGAGGCCACGCCCTAGATGCACACCCAGAATTTCTCCGAAACGGTGGTCCGGAAAAGAAAAACACGAACATCTTTGAAAACTGTGGGAAATTCTGTGGGAAAGCTGTTTTCTTCCGGGCTATCTCACGTATTAGATTCAGAAATAACTTCAAAATGACTTATACAATAATCACGCAAATTTCGTCCGTGAAAACTCATACCAGAGTAGACGTTCGCAACTTAGATGAAAACTTCTTCTAGGGTTACGCCTAGCGTCTTGCTGAAGCCAAAGAATTCGTTACAGCTAGTAAGTCTTTTGCTTGTTTTTTATTATGGTCAGCATATTTTATATCTGGACTGAGGCAAGGTCTGATCTTCGCCGGTATACCGAGCCCTCAGTGGCACCGTTGGCCGGGCTGTTGGGTTTGCGGGCAGAACGAGAAAACGGCACGGGAGGATGGCCACTGCTTTCAAGTCCTTGCACAAATTAAACGGACAGAAACGGTCTTCCGAGAGACACACTCCTCTAGGAACTTAGTGAACTACGGGCAAGCCATCGGACTGGATACGGTAGTCACGTACCGTCGTCGCGACGCGGTACTTCGGTTTGTGGACAGCAGAAACATCCTGGTTGAGCCGTTTATGGTTGTTTTTGTAGTTAGGATATTCTTGAGTCTATCGAGGGCCCGCAGTGGTTTACTGCTGCCATTAAAACGAAGTAATAAGACAGCCACGTCTACATTGGGGACCCACAATATGAATAAGTGTTCGAAAGGCTTGCTAGAATGCACTTTGATGTGTGTTAGAATGTCTCCAGAAATAACAGACGGTCAAATTTTTCACCATCTCTAACTAATTCAACGAGGCGACACTGCCCGATTTCACAAATGGCAATCGATATTTCTGTGCCGATGATAGGTTTGCGGTCCATGCGAACTGATGGGGACATATCTGAGTATGGGGAAAGTGCATTGACTAGATTGTGCGCTACTAAGCTAGCTTTGAACTTGCAGAAACGTGAGATCAGAGATATCTGGTGGTGTTTCCTGTTCGTACGATGAGCTGACCTCAGAATGCAGTTGATATAGCTCAAAGAAAAGCGTGAATCTTTTCAAAAGCAGTTGCTCTGAGATGTCATACCGCGTGCACCTATTGAGTCTGGTAGCACACTTTGCTTTCTATCAATGAATTTTTCGATTTGTACGGAGATTGCTCGGGATCTGTACCACAAACAGGGCAAACTCAGACCGGGATCAGTTTACTCTTCCTTCATTGCAGAGGGCGGATTGTAAGTTTCATCATGCGGAAGGTGTATAATTTAGAGAGATGGCATGCAGTTGAAGTTAGAGTTGTCAACCCTGCAGACTTTTGCATCGTCGTGGACAAAGGTGCAGAAGAGGTGAACATGTCACGGAAATATGTGAGGAGCTCTAGAAGACTCCGTACTCGAAGATGTGACCGTCGAGAGTGCTCTCTCTCCATTCCCGCTTAATTTCGTGATCGGCGAGATGTTGCGACGAACGCTGAAATGTCTTCTGGACCCGGCTTCAAATATCTTCTAGCGAACATCTTGTCGATATAGAGTATACAGACATCGCCCTCATCTTTGAGGAGAAGCAGAAGCAGCAGGTTTTTTGGATGAACTGGCCAAAGTCATTCGTCCATCGGCATGCATTTTGTACCCGCAAAGTGTAACGTTATCCTAACGATGTTTATTCCTAACAGGTGTGTGGCGTACCGTCGGGCAGGATCATGAGGTTAGTCATAATAGAGCGTGAGTTTGTTTGTAGTTCCAGGTGATGGAACTAGTGGCGATAGGATAAGTGGAGGTTCAGAAGAACGAAGGGCATAGTTGCGGACGTGCCATCAAACGGTGTGGCAGCGCCATGCCATCATTGCACTGAAGTACCCCGGTTTCTGGACAGCCCCGTAACGGACGTCACTTTTGAGATTATCTGGCTCCGATGTGCAATGCTGTGGGGAGGGGGATATTTTTGGTTGGTCGAGCAAATCCTCAGGGGTAGAACAATTTTATGTAAGACCGCAGGTATTTTTCTAATCCGGTTGGATGGGTAGTGTGGTGCAGCGTTTTATATACGTTCGAAATTATACACATTTTCACTGTAGTGTGACCGATGAGGTCAACGAATGAACATACAATGCTCGCGTTTGCTAATTTGAAACACCTATGGCGTCAAGGCAGTATATCTGTGAATATCAAGTAACGTGTGAGGCAGGCTGCAGTACGGACTGTTCGACTGAATGGTTGTGAGACCTGGTCTGTTTAAGAAGTGGAATCAAGGCATTTTCAGGTGACAACAGTTGAAAGTAACGTGTGTACCAGGCTGCAGTACGGACTGTTCGACTGAATGGCTGTGAGACCTGGTCTGTTTAAGAAGTGGAATCAAGGCATTTTCAGGTGTCTGACAACAGTTGACTCAAAAACATATCTCGTGTGGGTCGATGTCGGCAAATCCGCAAACCGACAGTTACGTAGCGTTTTTTCAGTTGTGCACCGGGCATTTCCACTGAAGAGTGGATTCTTGCAATCTCCAGCTAAATGATCATCATTATCTGAGTCAGTTGGATCGCATCAGGTTTTGATATCTTACAAACTCATTTATTCGTAAATAGTCAGCATGATTTCAGAAGTAAAGAAGAGTTTCAATACTCTGACATGAACAATGAGTTTGATGAAGCCCAGAAAGGTGCTCCTTTTTGATTAGGTTGCTAATGTGGTTGCGTGTGATGGTTAGGAGTTTAAATGAGGAAGACCAAGCCGTCGATTTCCTTGAGCAACATTGTATAATTATCTGAGAGCAGAGCAGGGTAAGTTGGAGTTTATTTCTCTAAAAAAGCGGATTTGCACCAAGCATTCGCTCACACACTAGATCTCCGCTATGGCTGCATCCATGGATGCACATACGAGGGCTGGTGTGGCCATCGCATCTTAGGGTTAAAGTATACACCACACGGTCTTACGAGTACCAGTACACACCACTCTTTATCTTACACTTCGCTGTACCCAATAAGGCATATAGTTGCCGAATCCCGCCATCGAATCGTTTATGTACACACGGCTCCCTCGTTATCGCTAATTGGACTAATTAAGCCAGTAGTCATTCTACCTACTTGAAGTACGCCCTCGTGTTCAGCTGAGAACCGAGGACAAAGAGAATCGTTAAACAATTAGTGAGTTAGCCGCTGCATTTTTGTTTAATTATTCCTTTTTTATTGATATAGCAGAAAATGCGCACGATTTGTAGTTGATTATACATTTTTTCAGAAACCCTGTCGAGTAAAAAGCTGAGAACTGGATTGAACACTGATGCAACCAATAAATAGAAACATAATTTGTTAAAGGTGGTTGTGTATCTATCAGGCGTGAGGTGTTGGCAGGTGGACTGTGTATGGATCTGAAGGACCACCGTTGGTCGTTGGATTGTTCTATTACGTATAGTTGGGGCATTATAGTCAGCTATGAGCATGTGCAAGGGCCCGGCAGTTACTATAAGTAGCCTCGGCAGGTAACATCGGGCATAGTTATGAGTATGACGGGACGTCATAAGCCATTGAAGTGGGCTGCTGGGAACAGTTGAAGCCTCATAGTCAGCATCGCGCATAGACACAGGACTTGCAGTTGAAATAAGTAGCTAAGGCAGGCGATATCGACTGCAGATACGAGTTTGAAGGGCCGTCGTCGGCCGTTAGAATTGGACATCGCACACAGTAAGAGCCTCGCTTTTTATCGGCCCGCATATATACTGGCCTGGTGCTTACTATACATAGCAGACACAAGCGAGAGCGCGCACAGCTATGGGTACGACGGGTCACCATTGGCAGTTACATTAGGACACTGAACATAGTTGGGCCCCATCGTCACCAAGCAGTTACGATAAGTGGTCAAGGTGAGTGGCAGCGGTTACCGTTATCATGGCGACCGCTTTATGGCAGTCATCGCCTATAGAGCACCACATTCATTATAGGAATGATACCTCAGGTATCTTGTTTACGGATTAGTTATGCGTATCTGGAACATGGGGTCATCCACAAAGACGACCCTCGCGTTGCCATTGCACAGTTCATGAGGTTGTCCAACAATCTTTTCTTAATAGAAGTTGAGATCCACGGGAAAATGTGTTCTGGCCAGGTTCACCGAACGAAATATATTTTGTGATTATAATCGCATTGGTTAAACCTGAGGAGTGTAAAGCAAACAAACCTCAACAACCGGTCTTCCAGGATAAAATTTGTGTTAGATATTCTTTACGTGTTTTTTATTCTTAAAGAACGCCGAAGAACGCTAAAATATGCTAAAATGCAATTGCGTGTTTTATGTCGCTTAAACCGGTAAAAATGCAAATTGCTGATGGTACATGGCCTCGAAATTTCGCTCACGTAATAAAAATGCTACGTGCAACGTGTCACCAGAAAGCGCAGATGGATTAGATTGTCTACCCCTTAAAGTCACAACTGCGAAAACCCAATAGTCTCGGCGAAAATAATTTTGGCCAGCTGCGTATTCGAGCGGGCCCGTGTTCAACCTGGCCACCGGGGTCGCAACTTATTTGCAGGCACTGTGATTAATTACGGTCCATTCGGACAGGAAAGTACGGATCAAGTGGTACAGCCGGAAAGTACAGTCAACGTACACCAGGGCAAGCACTGCGTCGAAGGGTACAACAGTTACTCTCATGCCATTTCAGGACGCGGCTACCTAATGGAATTTTCACTTTTTGACCACGAATATGTTCGGATAGTCCGGCACCACTGCCTTTTCACTGGCATTCATATTTACGAAAAATGTACTTACCCCAGGTGGCAATGCGAGTGAAAACTTCTGCATAGAGGTTGAAAGCTTAGTTGCATTTAACAGCCCACAAAATCTTCCGATATTTATGGGTAAGCTAATGAAACGGCTGACTGAATGAGGCGAACCTTCCAACGAGAGTATGATCCAAACATGAAGAAACCACCTCAGTCCCGAGGATAGGTTGATTATAACCAATAAACGATGCACTTGACCACATCAAAGTCCATTTGGTCCTCTTAGGAAGGGATACTATGGCCTAGACACATCAATGTACGTTGTATAATATCGCATCTTTCCTCACAGTGTTACCTACTTTCGTACGCCTTCCACAGTATGCTTTCGCATCTACCGTCCGGTGGTGAACAAAAGCGTCATTGATGCAGATGAGGCAAGACCAGGAGATCAAACCATTAAAGACATAACGGCGCTGCAAAAGTCTTCTGCAACTGTCCCACATTCGGACCTAAACTTGTCGATACCCGCTCGCCAGATCCGGCGCAGAAACTCAAATTGAAATTGTCTCTTCATTATTCATGGTGGGAATGTGAATCGGTGACGCGCAGCTGCACAGGCTGTTCCCGGATGCCTACACATATCCATGTTGTCCCGTCTTTTTTCTTGAACAGCACGTTTGTTGAAGACCAGGGTGATAAATGGTTTGCGGAACCAAACGTCTCGTTATTGGGCATCACTTTTGGCGCTGTACACCCAAAAGAATTTCCTAGGAATAATTACTTCCCGGTCCGTTTATGCACAGCAGAAGTCACCAACTGAATTTTGCAATATACTTATTACGTGCACCACCTAGCAAAACGATAGAGCCATTGGCCACCAAGAACTCCGAGCAGTTATCACAATACTTGTGCCGCGGGCCTGATTAATCAGCAGAATTAATAAAAAAGAAGTCTCGGTGTGAGCCAGTGGTGAGTCAAGGAGGGAACGCTTGCGAGTACATCCAAGGAGTCCGTCGACAATGAAAACCTTGCTCCTGAAATGTGGTGCGGGACGGTGACTTTACTGAGACCAGATTTTTGAATTCGTCAAGCATTCTGCAAGTAACGTTTATAACGATGGCTTTCTCCCCGTGAAGGCCCAACTGTTGTCCTTAAGAGTCTGCACTACACGTGCATAATTAAGGATGAAATAACGGTAAAGTTGATAAGACTTGCGGAACCAAACGTCTCGTTATTGGGCATCACTTTTGGCGCTGTACACCCAAAAGAATTTCCTAGGAACAATTACTTCCCGGCCCGTTTATGCACAGCAGAAGTCACCAACTGAATTTCGCAATACACTTATTACGTGCACCACCTAGCAAAACGATAGAGCCATTGGCCACCAAGAACTCCGAGCAGTTATCACAATACTTGTGCCGCGGGCCTGATTAATCAGCAGAATTAATAAAAAAGAAGTCTCGGTGTGAGCCAGTGGTGAGTCAAGGAGGGAACGCTTGCGAGTACATCCAAGGAGTCCGTCGACAATGGAAACCTTGCTCCTGAAATGTGGTGCGGGACGGTGACTTTACTGAGACCAGATTTTTGAATTCGTCAAGCATTCTGCAAGTAACGTTTATAACGATGGCTTTCTCCCCGTGAAGGCCCAACTGTTGTCCTTAAGAGTCTGCACTACACGTGCATAATTAGGGATGAAATAACGGTGAAGTTGATAAGACTTTAAACTCAAGTAGACTGTGGAACGGGGCCATTCTCAGGTGACTGAGAACTCTTGAACCTTTTCGGCAAACACCATTATGCCCTCCACCGATCGCCGATGTCCAGGTACCACTGGTACGCGCCAGGAAGCCGGCCTACCTCTGCATTCACTGCTATCGCGTAACGAGATCAAGGGATAGCCCCTGCCCAAGGGTCTGTTATTTGCTGATTGGAGCTGGTTGGACATCAAAACTTTTCCAAAAAAGATACAAAAGAAATCTGAGCCATAGTGCCTGAAGAATAAAGTTGCAATATCTTTACGGCTTTGAGCAGACCGAACAACATCTTTAGAATTCAAGACATAGGGAGGGTGCAATTGCACTGCTTTTTGTACACCAGCTGCGTTTCCGCACTAGATTCATTCTTCCAAAACTGTTACCGCTTCTCGGGCTGCTTTTGATTCTTATGCGGCCATTTGGAGTTAGAGCATTCTTAGGATATTGTATTCAGTGGATAGTGGATGTTTTAGGTACAGCACTTGGGCGTGCACACCGGATGTTATGTGACAGCAGGGTGGTATCGAAGTCTGAGCCACTGAAATCTCACTGGCGATCAGCCATTGCGGGCAGTTCTGGACAGGTAGTTATTATGTGAACGAGAGGTGAGTCACGTCCGCCGTATATGACAGCATTTCGTTCACAAGTCGAGCGAACTAAAAAGGCAAACCGGAAACTACAGTGGGTAATGGGGTTTGCAAGAACGAAACTGATCTGACCCGAGTTTTGATGATACTTGCTTAGCACACATACTTCCGTCACCCAGGTGCATAAAGCTTAATGCTAAGAAATTCGACAGAACCAATGAAGGAATTTGCGATTACGTCAAACACAAGTGACGTCAACTGTGACGGTAGCGAAAAATGCGGGAGAGACCCGGCGGGGCATCACATTGTTTGCTCTATGGAAAGTCCTACCAATGCTCATTATCAAGGACTCAAACGAAGATATCACTGAAAAAAGTTGTTTCATTCAAGCGACACGGAAACCCGATGGAAAAAGGTTAACAGAAACGACTAACATCCAAGGCCAATGATTTGTACGTCCGAAAAGTTGGTCCACAGAGTGTTAAAGCACGGTAGTCAGTCGTCAGCTCGGAACTAACTGTTCAGCGTGCGACAGAGGCACACTCTATGGGATGCAACCAGATTTCATGGCTGGGCATCAGTGTCAGTGAGATTAGATCGGCGCGCTTGGACAAGCACGTCAAATTATTCCATCAATGTTCTCTCCATTTTTTAATTCGGTGTCCTCAGCTGGAGGTGAAGGCTGACCAATGATCACAGTCAAGATAAGGTCAGCCACACGAACATCGGATGTTTGATACCTTTGATTTTCATTCCCTGCAGGTGAAAAGAACGGTTGCCTTCGGTTAATTATCCATCCAGAGACGGATAATGCAGTTACTTACGTGGGACAGTTCACAGGATTGCGTTTTACTGGATAGGCTGGTCACCGAAGCATTACCGTGGCTCGGTATCCCCGAGGGGCTGGCCCGATATATTGACACAACCAGAGGAGCGCACGACGCATTTACCGGGGGTTATTGGGAAATAAAATGACTGCGACGGTCTGGGTTTTGGGTTTCGGGTGCGATATCTGGTACTAATGGTTTTCTCGACACTTCTTTCATTATGCCTCTCAAGCGGTCAGTTTTTCAGCTTGGTTTTATGCTGCAGTATACAGTGTCTGTCCGTTTGATTGATATATATGTAAGTATCGATGATGTACAACCTTGCTTATTTGGCTTTGGTTCATGAACTTTGTTTCTGCTTTCCATCCACAGAAATTATCGCGAACACCTGCCTTCGGAGAATCACTGCCCCGTGGTGCCTCCATAGCATGCATACTACAACACTAGAGGCGACGTCATGCGTTCAAGCGCAAGTAGTAAATGCGCTTCAGTCCTGATCATATTCACCAGGGTAGCTTTCACAGAAACCTTTGAACAGCAATTAGCTAAAGGAGCAACACAACGTCCGGTCTGTGAGGCCAGTAAATGATTTACTGAACAGTCCGTAGATCTGGCAAATTTTGTACGGACCTATTGTCAGTGGTCAATACAAGGTAAAACAAAGCCTTTGTGCTCCAAATGACTATTCAAACTCAAAGGGACCAAACGTCTGTTTGGTTGGCGTCATGCCTAACGTTGCTAGGGGAAACGTACTAGTTCCTATCACGGGTGCGTAAGGGCATGTAAAACAGGATATTTGGGACCAAAATGGGAGGTCTGCAACACTGTCATAACCGGCACACCTGGACCAAAATGGGAGGTCTGCAACACTGTCTTAACCGTTACACGACGTTGGTACTCCCGATATTGTGATCATTTAAAGGATCCGAGATGTCATGGTCCTAAGGCGTTGGGTGTAAAAGGACTGATTTGATCGCGGGAGTGGCACGACGTGCGAACGGACGAGTCAGTGCATATATCTCGCGAGGACTGTCCCAATCACACAAACCTCGTGCACTATGGAACGGAACTTGAGCAAGACAAAATATAGCGTGTAAGAACAAAAGATTTAGGGTTTTCGAGATTGTCAGGATCATCAGTCGATGAATCATCAGCCGACTTACGCAAGAAGCAAAATGACGTTGGGGACCTTAACTCAATCACAGAGATGTGCCCAGTAGCGTATGAATTTTGGCCGAGAAGGATGTTCGAGGAAAAAAATCTTCCTCGGATATTTTGTTTCTCACATAACTGCTGGACGATTAACCTGATTACGCGTTTGCATGTAGTCGACTGCTTTTTACGCGCGTTGTTGCACATAAGATGAACTCAGCAGCTCGCTTTGTTTTCATTTTTGTGTTACTAAGAATGGTGAACTTTTTCAAACAAATTCCCACTCGGGTATCCACGGCCTTTGAAAATTTTACTGACTTACGCAAGTCATTGTTGAAGGGGAACCCCTGGACTGACACAAAGATTCCAATATCGAACTTTCCATTCAAATTCCCCCCAAATAATTGCCTGCGTGTAAAATTCGGAAAATGCGATTTTGAGTAAGCGTGTTCCGGAAATGTTGGTTATCAGTATTCGAAGCCCGCAGGTAAAACTTCCAATGCTTGCCCCCAGTTGCGGCTCACATTGTTCAATAAAGTCCGTTAACACGGCAGGTATAGTGTTGCTGAAACAATCTCCACAATGGTCACGAACCTGATTTACCCAGGTGTTAGGTAGACGCCCACGTTTCATAGGCTGTCACCCGTTTTTAAAACGGGCACTCGATACTCAGTGCTACAATGGTTGTTGAACCATGCTGTAAAGAAGTAATCAGCTGAGGTGATCAACGCAGTGACGCTGCTTAAAGGCAGAAATTAGGTGGTGGAAGGATTCAGCTAGAGGTTTACGGGCAGTATGCCGAAAGTTGACTGAATGCAGAGGTCTTGTGTCAATCAGCTTGACGTGTCATACAAGCCAGAATGAACCCAGTTTTTTTACCTGATCGCAAGGACTACTCATACAAGCAAACGGAAACCAAATACAGTGTCGAGTAATGGGCTGATAACACCAAGGATACATTTCATCGCAAGCATAACTAACGATTCATATTGATTTCAAAAATATTAACAACTCAGCGCGCGTAGTTCAGAGGCACTTGCCATACGGTGTGCATTCTTGCTCAGTATTCGCACAATGATATGGAGTTCCAGAAAGCTACGGCGCTTTAAAGGTTACCACTTCCCTGTAAAGAATATCCATGTATAGTAAATTATTCTGCAAGTTATCTACAAGAATGATTTATTCAATTGAAGGTATCTTCAAGATCATCGATCGCCACCGACTGTGAATGTGTTGCCCAGTGTAATAATACGTCGCGAACTGAACTAAAATATGAGTTTTTTTTACAGTGGATGGAAGTTGCAGATAGTTCTGCAGCTTTCGCACTTTCTACAAACAAATTGCTTTTTGGATGCAAAATATGCGGAGGTGCACTCATGTTAATAATATTTTCTATTTTGGCTGCGTGCCTGATGGAATACCCAAATATTTGTTCAAGAAAATTGATAACTGTCATTCCGCAGTGTGCCGTGTTCATTATTGCCGAGTAAACCGGGCCACGTTGGAAGAACGTAAGACTCACTTACCTTTTCTATCAAACAGCAGAGCAATCCATAATGACTTGCGAAATCGCCAAGACGATTACACCGCCAACCAAAGTGGATAGCTAAACGCACCTAGCTGTTGCTGTGTTCTGCTGATATCCGGAAAAGCGTTGTGGCCAATGGGACCTTCCCTCAACTGCAGCATAATCACGCATCCGGTCTTGAAAGGTTTTATCACGCCCAAAGGCATATCATCCGTTACAATGGAATCTAACTCTGCAGCACCCGCCTGACAGAGCTGGTCGATACCCCGGCAGTAGTTGTATTGTTTTGATGATCTTGCCACAATCATCGGCCTCGAGCTGCCGCACTTCAGAGGACGGCGTTCCGTATTGCAGTGAGGCTGTGCAGGTGCCCAATTCCTCTTCGGTTAGCCGTCGATTTAACGGAAGTCGATCATAGAAAAACTCACAAAACTTGTGGTTGTGTTCAAGGTAATGAAGGTTGGCTGCGAGCTGGTTTTCCCACCTAGTTAGACAAAACCGCACTGAAAATTCGATGGTTCGCGTGCTGATATTTTTATTAGAAATACGCCCGGCTTGCCAGCCTTTTCGGATTCCTTGAATTTCCGTTTGTCTTTCAAGCCATATGTAGTACACCCATTCGTAACGCAAAACAGAATCGCCGTTTTGATTCCCGGATGAACGTAGAAATACCACACATTATCTTTCATGCTTTCATTTAATGCGCTCTCAAGCGCTGTGAAGGATGTGAGGGATACAACGTCAAATTTCTCAACAAATGTATGTGGAGCTACTCCTGAAGTTGTTGCATGGTAAGTTCAAGGTCAAATGCGCGGCAGAAATTAGAAAGGAGTCCAATACTCGTCGCGAAAAATGACGGTAGGTCAAAATGATTTTTGTTCTGAGCACATATCCAACAGATTGAAACATTTGGCGTAAAAAGTTTCATTCCACTAGGAAACACCTTGCAGAAAAAATTACCGTGCTTCTAATGTGCGGCACGGAAACCAGACTGCACCTACTGACACATGTTTGTCTTATGATCGTATGGTACCACTGATGCACCACCACAAGCCCCAGACACGATTAGTAGTCCACTTGTAATCCTCTGGTGTAGCCTTGAATCGTTTTTGTACCTTGCACGCTCCGTATCTGGCCTTTCGACTGTATCGCCCTGATCTCCTCCTCTGCATTAACCAACCTCTGAGAGTGTGTGCTATTTTGCCTCTTGACTTCCATTATTATAACATTAATTTATAAATTTACACTTAATTATAACATTAATTTCCATATCTGTTGGTGAGAACCGGTGTGTACCATGGAGCGTCACTGTATCCCTCTGAACGTTGAATGCTGCTACCGACCGACTGCGCAGGCGACACCAGGCATATTAGATGCATGTTGTACCGTATGCTTTCAATTCACTGAAAAGTTATGTGGGTTTCATGGGAGTTTTTAGCCAGGGGAATATCACCGTCGGGTTTCACAGCGTAGTAAACTTGCTCTAAACATCGATTATAAAAAGCAGGAACTTCAAGTGGATTAATAATGACTCCATGTGTGTCTGATTCAGCTTTCCTGTAGTTCGCGCAGACACAAATTAAGCGAATGTGATCGCGGAAACGTTCGTCAACAAAAAGCAATTCCAGCAGGTGCTCCCGTGGCACGTTATCAAGAACCGATGCGTTTAAAATGGAGGGCTTGTCCCCGGTAATTTTGTTTTCTTGCACATGAAACGGAAACCTGGGAGTGAGCGAGTGCCTTAGCTGTTCTATTCAGGAATGAAAAATCAAGTCATTCCTGATTCGCGTATATTCTATTGTGTGCAATTCAAGGTTAGTGCGTCCAGATATGAAGCGCGCTGAGTTGCGGCATCACCCGTGGGTATATGCCACACTTTCCAAAATTTGTGCCTCGCTCCTGGATGCGAGAGAGTTCGCTGGGGCGCCGTGCCACACCATTAGGCGAAAAATACAAAGCATCACTTAGAGTTGGATGCCACGTGCTGTTTTCGCTCACTTCGCCATTTCAGCGTCAGTGAAACCAAAGTATGAGGGCAATACCCGCCCCGTACTCGCACAAATTTCGAGTATATCATTGTGATCTACTTGATCAAATGATTTGCCAAAATCTAGCGTTATCACATCTACTTGTTATCTGTCGTCCACTGCCTTCACCCAGACGTGTCAGGGCGTAGATGTAGTGGGAAATAATAACTTGATTGTGCGAGACCCGACATACCCAGTCTTTTGCGAGCCAGGCTTATGCCGTGTAAAGGGAAACCATTAAACCAGTACCACCGAATCAATGCGTCTAGCTATTCAGCGATCATCCCTGGGCCAATTTTGAAAGGGGGAGGGGAGAGAATTATTTTTGACAAGGTATTTGATCGATTAGCGAAAACGGGTGTGAAAACACCAACGAACATAGAACAGTGTATCGGCCTACGACCTTACCAGACAGCACCAACGTACTGTTACTGCGTGCCCTAGCTAGATTACGGGCAAATAGCTAATGCTGCATGCCCTTAGGAAGTTTCGGGGGTGGTGGTCGGGAATGGTTCCGAGAATCGGAGGAACCAGAAATTTTGATTTCATTTTGTCCACAAAAACCAACTCTGCCTTCACGTTTTGGTCGGTTCCCGAGGTCTTGTCCCTATGGCATGTTGCCCGATTAGGACCCATACATATGGGTCTGATGGACGAACAGAAGTGTTATCTTTCAAGAACATGTTCTTGCACGTCGAATTGTGAGGGCGCTGGTGTCACACGGCAGCCGGGCAGAGACTTCACATGTGTTTGCGCAAACGCTCCATATAGTTGCCATCGTCGAACAGCCCGTGAGTTAGAGGCAACAGCCCCGCCTGAAAAGCGGTGAGTACACTCCAAAATCAACTCATCCAGGCTCTCGTCTAATCAAGATCATCTTCATCGTCAGTATCATACGAGGGTTCAACATTGTTCCTTCGGCGTCGTCGCATTGGTTGCTAACAAATTGCACAACCTTACTACGTATGCTGGGGCGACCAGCAGGAGTTTTACGAGGGCTTCTCATGGACGGCTGAGGCAGCATTTGGCCAGCGATTAAACCGACCCATGAATCTACTGAAAGCTGGTAAGCGTATCAACGTGCAGAAGTGTTTTGTATCAAGCGTATTCATTAGAGTGGAAAACGCCTCGTAAAACATGTCATCCCTGGGCCCCAGTGCTGTTAACGGGACGTTCGTATTTGACAGCACATCACTGGGGTGTAGCAGTAGTGAAGCAGTCCGGGATCAGAACTGCCTCTGGAGGTTGTGTGGAACGGTCGGTGCATGGTATCGTGTACTGTCGCTCGTGGTTACAAAGTTCAAATCCGAACAACGTGTACAGATCCGGAACTCTCTTCCCAGATGTTAAAAAAACATCGAACGGAATTCCACATGACAGTGAACCTTGGTGCATTGTCAATGGGGGCGACTCTGCCCAGCTCCAAGCGTTCCACTTTCACCCTACCGCAACCGAAGTTGGATACTCTCCACATACATCCCAGAGTGAAAAAGGTGGTTAATTAAATCACTCGGAAAAATGCCGACTGGAAAGATGGAAAGTACACTTCTAGGAGCAGCTTAGGCACCTCTCTGCAAGACAGCCTGTGGAAATAGTGCATACGGGTGGATAAAATGTAGATCCCAACGACCCATCAGAGAAAATAAAGTTCAAGCTATCCTTACTGAAATGTGAGAAGGCTCAGGGATCGTACTGTGCATTCACCTCTCATAGGAAAGGGCGAAGGCCCGTCTGAAAAAGCTTGATGACGTAGTGTGTGACGAAAAAGTGTCCGAAAAATGGGACATATCCACGGCTATTCCTATCTTCAACAAGCGTACGGGGGCAATAGAAACCGCCGTGGCATCATTCTGTTTTCTGTGGCGCCTGGGGTGCTCTCTCAGATATGGCCCATTCCCGACCTCAGTGGCGCTCGTGGATCAAGGCTACTGCATTCAATGCTCAGCTCCCATCAAAATCCTCCCAACCAAAAACTCCACTGACAACCACGTATTTACACATGAACTACATCAGCTACCGTCTTCAATGCGCAGCTAAGACCCACCGCCCAAATTATCGGTGAACATAATCGTGGCAGCTGTATCCACTGTACGACAAGTACGCGGTTCTTCAAGCTGTTGTTGTTGTTGTTGCTGCTGATGATGATGATGTGAATTGGCCGCTTTGTTTGCCATGCACCACACACAGCTTCTGTTTGTCTGACTTCAGTCAGCTAGCAGTTTCTCTGTCAAATATATGCTGATAACCTAAACCGATGGTATCTGTCCACACTGCACGGATCGTGGGAGCCGTCAGAGTGACACGAAAATGGTGAGACGTGCTCGGTTGGGCACAAATATAATCCATAAAAATCAAGCGCGGCAAGTTTTTATTCGGAAATCACTTATTCCCGACGATTGTGCGCTCAAGATTTATTTTCTTCTGTACAAACGTCTGTGTGCGGAAAAACTACTATCACCGTGGATGGTGGTGATCTTGCAATTTGTTCGACTTTAGTGCACTAGAAGCTTGGCGTCAAACTAAGGCTTCCTGCTGTAAGTGAAGTAAGCCTGTGCTAAAAAGCCGGGGAGTACTACGTGAAACTCTTGTTCTGATTGGCAAGTTCCAATAATGTACGTCTCCAAAATTTCCGGGTGGAATCGGGACGGCGATTTCGGAGCAGATGAAGTATACACTGCTAGGGATTGCAAGGATGAAACATCGGACCAGTACTTTTCGGGGTAGTTTGACGGAGTTTTCATTAAAGTTTCCAAAACTTATGCCAGCTCAGAAGAAAGGACAACTCACAAGACCAGCGAAAATTCGGTCTCAGAATTTTTCGCTTGAGGGACCAGTCAACACGTGATCACGTGGTGTAAACTCCGTTGTTGAAGATGGAGAGGCGCTATATTTTGTCTATATGCCAGAGAATCACACTGCTGATCAAACGCTCGTAGCGGAACAGTTAACTGTTCAACGGCTGTGTAGTAACGGTATTTTCCTCAGCTTAGTACGCGGTCTGAGCCTCCCAATATAGCATTCACGTCGAAACAACCACGGTAGGCGTGCAAGTTGTATTAACGCCAAAAACCAAGAACGATTGTACAGCACTTCATACATATAATGTAAGCGGCGACAACTTCCTGGAAATTCTGATGCACTCTGGATGCGACTTTGGCAACCGGCATTCAACCAATACTGATTCACGATTAACTGTTGGGTCTGGACTTTCGACCATTCAGATCTCGCCTTGATGCCGGACTGGCAAGTGCCCCATACTTTTGGCCAATCCTGTGCGAGATTGGCTTCTTGACCGTAGCAGCGCCTAGTCGCGAGCGGTAAGTTGGCATACGCTTGGGATTCCGCCTAACAGGGTGCGATTTTATTCTCAGGACAGATTTGTGTGGCGCGTGCTGTTGGCGCTTCCTTTGATCTTCTCAGCATAGATTGTTCCTACTTATTGGACAAGACGCCTGTCAGAAAATCTCACATCACCACCAATATTCCTGTTACCCAGGCCAAATTGCATTTTGTGGACGGTTGCTTGTCCCTGAAGCGAATTTGTCTGCAAATTAGCCATGCTCGTGTAACGTTGGGTGACACTGATCTCTGGGAGGTGGAGCAACATGTTACGAAGCTGTAGCCTCACCCTTCCTGGCTTGCACGACCAGCGCTGGTTGACTTTAAGTCGGTCTGGTTGAACTCCGTGATTGTCAGACTCTACCTCTTGGTGAGTGAACCAAGCAGAAAAAAGTCTGACACAGTGAACGGAATGGACGCTGTTGCCCATGATTCTTAAGTTTATGTAGAAGGTGTGGAAGCTGGATCACTGTGTGTGATACTCACGGGTTGTCTTGCCCCGGATGCCCTAGTTGTTAAATGACAGGCAAAAAAGGAGTGAGAGCAATAATACAAATATGGTTTGTTGATTTGAAATAAGTGCTCCGTTGAAGAAATGGGAAGGAATTGAACTCACGGTATCGGAGCGGAAATTCGGAACGCTCGGCTGTCACTTCAGGATTACCAGTTTGAAGCGATCATTTCAGAAATTCTAGTACCGAACTATAGTTCAAGAGTCGACTGGTGTCGTAAGGTTTTGAGAGCCAACTAAAAAAAGACTACTGAATGCTGACGGATATTGTTTTTGGAAAACAACAAAGTAACGCGTGTCTTCCTGGTCTCGCGGACGAATTTTCAACCAGGTTATTTTGTTTCTAAACTTCGCCAAATTCTGTTTTATTTTTCAATTTCTTGGACAGTCGTCTCATGTTCAAGTGCCCCTTCAAGTGAAAGCCTTTTCATCTCCTCACCAGCTGATTACTGCTGCCATCGCGGATGTGGTCACCACCAAGTCAATGACGACTATTCTGAGTGGTTTCATGAGAACTGTACGGGCTTCCATCCACCAACATATTTTCTGGTCGTAACTATCACGTGGCTACCGATGTATGTTTTGTGTAACTTAGGCCCGTCACAGGCACGTGGCGATTCCTCCTTCCCACCCTCCGGCTCACCGCCCTTCACCTTCACCATCGTAACTACCCCACTACTAGCTCCGGCTCTAGTCCAGACTCCAGCCCCTCCATCCAAAGTAATGACCGTTTTCAGGGCTAACGAGACATCCCTCACCGACTCATCAGATTGAATAGCTATACACACCCGGAGAATTTCACAGAATGCCTTTAACGCCATTCCAGTTAGGCGAGCTGCCACAGAAACCGTTCAGATTACGCTTTTACATGACCAAGGTCACCGCCTGTGCTCAGACCGAAGGTAAGAAGGCAGTTTACGTCCTCATCCTTGGTGTCATATATTCTTGCGAAAAATTCCTGATCACTGTATAGCCTGTTTACACCACTCCGCAACATTCTCAGCTGGATATAATGTTCATAAACCGGTCCTTTCGGAGAGGTCCCTCTTTCCCCCGTCCGTCACTTGTCACTATCGTTGCTCTAACCTGAAGGACCAACGTCCTGCATGTAAGGTCCGTGGTTCGAACTCTGCTTCTCCACCTCGAGTACTCCTGTATGAGTTCGGGTAACATGACAGTATCTCGGCTTTATTCAAGTGGTATGATGACTAGGCACGAAAATGGCGCTACAGTTATTACCTTTATTGTTACAGCCCTGCAACTCTACCGGCTGGTCATCGACGAATTCCGTAGTGTTACCATTCAGTACAACCTAGCTTTTCCAAGCCGCGCGCCCCTTTTCCACCATTCACTGTGGTTGTGCTAACGGCAATAAAAAATCTGCCAAAACCTGGACAATCGTACCTTTCCTTTAGCCTTACGGAGTCGCCCTTAATCGCCAACAACACACAAAAATGACCACCGTATGTCTACGACCTCTCTTCACTTGACACTGACGCGATCGGCTAGTGATAGCCATTTATCTCTGCCTTTCGAGACCAACCAATTCAACCCCCATGCAGTCCATTAAGTTGTTCGATACAGAATCGTTCAGCTGCAGCACCTTTTCGTTGCCTAGCCAACATGCCACCTGAAGAAAGCACTGATCGGAAGGTTCGTGATTCGAACCTGACCTCTACCTCTCGACTTCCCCTGTCTAGACCTGGGCAACCTGGCAGTATCCCAGCCCTCGTGCAACTTTCGGGTGTCATGGCAGCTAGGCACCGGAAGGGTGCTACGAACGATTCGATTCGATTCGGTTGAGTTTTCCTCCATTGATGTACCTGCTTCACAGCCGATTATCCCAAGCCTACCCACATATATCCTACGTCTATCTTTATTACCTACTCAACACTGTTTCCCGCGTCCATAGGCTACCCACCACTCTCGAACATTCCACCTCATCCGTTGGATGCTTCCCACTGGGCTGGAACAGTACCATCGACTACTACCAGGAAATGGTTCTGAGTGTGCCTACGCCAACTACGCCAGTCCCTCAAACAAGCACACCTGTTTACTCGACATTGTTTCTCATCTCAGTAGTAGTAGTCATAATAACGGGTCGAGATGGCTCAAGTGGTTGGAGCGCGAATTTACTGACCGGAAGGTCCGTGGTTCGAACCCGACCTCTGCCACTCGACTTCCCCTGTCTAGGCTTGGGCGACCTGGCAGTATCCCAGCCCTCGTACCTCCTTCGTGTGGCATGGCAGCTAGGCACCGAAAGGATGCTACAGCTGAACGATTGTTATTTTAGTAATAATAATTCAGCTGTAACACCTTTTCGGTGCCTAGCTGCCATACCATCCGAACGAAGCACGACGGCTGGGATACTGCCAGGTTACCAAAGACTAGACAGGAAAAGTCGAGATGCAAGTGTCAGGTTCGAGGTGGCTCAGGTGGTTAGAGCGCGAATTTACTGACCGGAAGGTCCGTGGTTTGAACGCGACTTCAGTCTCTTGACTTCCCCTTTCTAGGCTTGGGTAACTTGGCACTATCCCAGTCCTCGTGTTTCCTTCGGATAGCATGGCAGTTAGGCACCGAAAGGTTGTTACAGCTGAGCGATCTCTCAGGTTCGAACCAAAGACATTCCGGTCAGTAAATTCTCTCTCTAACCACAGAGAGTGGACATTATTGACGGAAAGTTCCTGGAGATCTCTCCATACACTCACGGGCCCGTAATCATGAGTGTAAACAGCACAAGAAATGAGTGAAATTCCGCGGCATACCTTGGAATCGAATGCACTCTTGAAGTCAAAGAGCACCAAGATTGTGTCGTGCCTATACGCATATCGTCGTTCTAGCGCTTGAAGGAGTGTGAAGATGTACGCACATTCTCTTCCTGGTCGGAATTTAACATGCTGTTCTCGAGTTCGGTGTTCCCACGGCTTCGTAAGACGTAAAATAATCGACGCGAAGGGCCTGGTTACAACGAGGTTCAAGCTATATTTCTTTGATTGCCACGCACTGCAAGTACCCATTAACGATTCCCGCCGCTTAGTTGAGAAGACCTCTTTCGCCCGGGCATAGGCAAATCAGTTAGACAAGTATTGGATAAGGATTTCACTTCCATCCTTGACCAGATCTGTTGAGACTTCGTCAAGATCAGCAGCTCGGTGACGATTGTGAAGCCTTTAGGAGTTCCAAGTTCAGTCTCCATTACTGCGTTGCTGGTCTGGAATTTAGCTGACCAACTGCTGTTGAAGGTTTTCAGCCCCTCTATTCTGACACTTCTTTGTTGGAGATAGCGGGTCGTTGCTCTCATTGATTGTCTCACTTACTAGAGGCCTCTTTGGACTGCTGCGCTTATCAACTGGGACAGTTTACGTCACCCCCAGAGTTTATCGTCTCCTGGATCTTCTCTGGATCCTCCAAGCTTCTCGATTTGCGCGGATGGTTTTCATCTGATAGTTCGTACTCTCGGCCAGGGGGAATACATGTCCGAGCTTCGAGGAATTTTAGAATATTACTTAAGATCCAGCGCTTGAATGTAGTTGGTTGCGCCGTTTCGCAAGCAGAGCATGCAGCATCTTTCAGATTTGCGGATGGTACCTTCCAGTAAGGATCAACACCAGAAGACATCTTGTCTGAAAGGGACTTCAGTTCGTGGTTCTGGTAGACTTCACCTCAAGGTCTGAGAGCTTCCCAATGGCCGGGCAAGGTATGCGCATCTAGCATCCCCTGAAAGTTGCAACGAGCAAACGCATGGTCCGGCGATCAATGGTTGACCCACGCCACCTGTAGCCAATACCGATGTGGTTTATCTGTGTTGCAGGTTGGCTTGCATATAAGGAGCACCTTGTGACTGAGCGGCTTTGGTTGTTACGCAAGTTAGTACTATACAGAAATAGTCTGGTCAGCACAGGCGTTCGCCGTTGTCCCTGTGTCTCGACTCTATTTGAAGACGACCACCCAGTTGACCCCCAGCAACGTCAAGTCTACTTGCTTGCCGCAACAAGGAGCTCAACTCGTCCTGAAAAGTGTCTGCGATATATCAGAGTTGAAATTTCCTGGTGCCTAATCGGATACGATGAACAGACAGCGACTATCGGCGCCTTTGTGGTATATTCTCACAGACTGCCAACGGGTAGCCATTCAACCGGAAAACCTTCGGTTTCAGTGGCTTGGAACCAGTCACCGCGGGTTCTGTATCACCAGATCTGCGCAACCAGAGCGAGAGGAAAACCGATGGAGAGGTCCGTTGAATGATGTTTGGGTTTTGAATCCTCGTTTCAAAGAGACACACCACATCAACGGAAAGCTTAACCAGCGTGCATGCGAGAGCAATCTGTTGCCCGGCGTGTTTAAGACTGCGGACGTCGAAGGCTGTCAAATAAACAGCGTTGGTGTGACGGCCTGGCCAACCGTAAATGTTGCGGCCAGTGGCAGTTGTCAATTTTTAAGAATTTGCCTTCAATTTTCACCGTTGTTTCATCTGAAATTTGCCGGTACGCTCTGACCTATGGGGCGAGATGAATCAGTAGTTAGAGCGCACATTTGCTGGCCGGAAGGTTCGTGGTTCGAACCCTAACTCAGTCTCTCGACTTCCCTTGTCTAGGCTTGTGCAACTTGGCAGTATCCCACCCACGTGGTTCTTTCATGGCAGCTAGGCACCGGAAGGGGGTTACAGCTGAGCGATTATAATTATTTACCTACCCTTTGCCTGAAGATGCAAAACTGGCTGCTTGTCGGTCTCGTCTATCGATCCCCATCCGCCTCATAGTAGAGACGGTGCATTTTAATCCAGTCTCTTCCAATCAGTACCCAACCTAAGCTACTCCCGCCTCCTGCTGCTAGAGGGTCTCAACTGCCCAACAATCAACTGGGAGATTTAATCTTGCTCCTGTTTTTTCCAACATCACACATCACATCTTTAGAATGGCTCCAACACTGCTTTGACCCCACAATATTCCAGAAGGACCAGCAACCAGTAACCACACTTCTTCCTTATGAACTAAAGCGACGTGATAGATGAGATTACTGTCATTCCACCATTAGGCAAAAGTGACCACACTATCCTCTCTTGGGATCCCCTGTGTTACAGCCACTCCCTTTCTGTAACCTCTGTTCCGCGCTCCACATACTACCGTGATGACTACCGGCATAATGACCTACCTACAATCAGTGAACTGGTCACCCTTGAAGCCTCTTTCCCCAAAGGACGTGAAAAACGAAATATCATTCCATTTCCCCGATGCGTGCGAAATCCTTTGTGTGAACATCGAAGCTCATTCTATTGTTTCTGGGAGAGTTTCCTTGCAGTAGAATGCTACAGAATGTAAAAAAAGAGTAACTGATTCTCGCATACGAGCTTCTCCAAGACTTTTCCCGCATCTCCGGTCCTTAAAGAGCCGAACAATTTTCACTGTTCCATGGTTCTCACTCTTACATCACAAGACGCGGCTTCTCAGTATCTATACAGGCGTGCAAAACCCTGATTTTGACACGGAATTCTTCATAACCAATGAACTGCAGATACCGGATGATCTTGAAAAGATCGCTTTCTAAGTCGGTGAAGTAGCCAGACTTCCCTCTACGACCTAGCAGCTCTCCTAGTCCTGACGGCATCTACCTAAAAGTAATCAAAGAACGTGTCCACATGCCGACCGCTTCATATCAACTTATGTTTCCCTCCTCTGATCCTCTTCCTTCTGAAGGCGTACGAGTATCTATTTTCTCTACAAGGTTGTAGTCACCACGACCCAGATAACTTTCGTCACAGTGTGAAGTAAAGTCGAGTGTAAAGTAACGGAAAATCGTCAAATTTTTGCTTTATTATCCTAATCACCAATAAGTCGCTCTCTCAGTACTTTTCTCCTCCGATCCTGCGTTATGAACCTAACACACTTCCTCTCCAGCACATCTTAACAATCGGACACCTCTTGTTCGTGGAAAAGGATGCCATCCACATTCCAATGTTTTGCTATGATGACTTTGGGGTTTTTAATTCCTCCAATCTTTACATTTCTATAGTCTTCCACTTCTCCAAGAGGGTGATCTGATTTGTGAGCCTCTCCCTTGGAACGTTTCCCCACCAGGTCAATACAACGTTGTCATTCCACTTTTGTCACCCCCTGATGGAGTACTACGAGATTGTGTGATTCCTTTCTGGCTGAAACGCGACATTACTTTTAAGATATACCAACGAAAGGAACAAAAGTATTACTACGTCCTGGATACTCCTGCTCTGAACGACTTGATTTTAAAATCTTTCCCTCTTGGAATATTACAGTCTTAGAGGATGTCTCTTATACACTTGAACTCTTTCACTCTGACATCCAAGACAAATCTTTTACCCTTTCCCACAGTACCAGCCTTCGAAGTCACAGTCTCAAACTCTCCCAACAGGGATACACTAGCCAACCAAAGAGAAACTCTTCCATCTCCATTGTTATCCCTTTCTGGAACAAACTCACAAATAGGACGCTTTGCCACCCCCACCTTCGTTGCCTTCAAGCGCGAAATTGACCACTCCAGAATATTGCCTCTTAACGCTACGTTCTTGCCTCACTATTCACCACCCCGCCTGCCACTTGTCCCTCAAATTTCTTGCTTTCCCTTGGTAAGACTTCAAAGGGCGGATTCCTGAATTTACAGTCGAGGATTATCCCCTCATGCTCTTAGTTACTTCATTCAGTAGACCACCTAGGTTTTCAACTAATCTCCTTAAGGCCTACTATCACACGTAGTAGACCTCCCTTTATCTGCATCCCTATTCACATACGGTGACTGAATTCATGGCTGGGATCGCGTCTTGCCGAACCGAGTCTACGAGCCTTTGGATTCCTCCATCGAAGCTATTGTCTGCGCGGTCGCGCCAACTTCGTATATACGTAAACAAAAACGAGTTTTGAGAAATTGGCTGATAACACCGTGAGTTCTAACAATGAACAGTTAGTAAAAAGTACCGGTAGTTTAAGACGCGGAACTCAAAGGTAGATACACAACCAGACCCTTCGCCTCAGAGAAGCCTTAGTCCAAAGTTCCCCAGAAAAGACAGTATCATCAGCTGTCTTAATGAACAATTGAAACAAAGTGCCAGAGAATATGGTCGTCATTGGTCAGTACGCTCTAATTCGCACTGGATGAACATTTTCGATACAACTTGGACAGAGGGTGTGACATAACGCCTAGAGACCCATATCCTCAGGCAAGTTTTATGTCATGTTGAGGCACTCAGATATCGTTGTGATGGCCAGAGATCGGAATGCACAGGCCAGCAGGCGTAGCGCATCTGAGACTCAATTAGTTATTCCACATGGATTGGATTCGGTACATAAGGACGGTGGCGAACGATTGCTTCAGATATGTGCTAACTTCAGACTGTTTTTTATGTAGTACTAACTTCCGAGATAGCTAAATTCGTTTGGTCTTATGGTGTTCTCCAACGGCGTGTGAGACCGAATTGGTCACATGCCTGTCAGTTACCGATGGCGCGAATCAATAACCGACTGCCGCTATTTGTGGACTTGTGTGTTCATCCGGAGTCGCTCCTCTTTTCGGTTTCCAGGGCTGTGTAAGATGTGGACAAGTTATTTAGCAGCTGAGAGCCTGGCATTCCCGGAAGTTAGACGAATTCATCGGAAGTCTTCTGGGATCCCTTCTAACTGCTCCACCATCAGATGTGAATTCCTACTGGGATGGGATCGTCATGCCTTTGCGCAGTGCAGCGAATTTTACCTGTGACAGCGCTACCGGGTTCGCCAACTCAATGTTACTCGGACTGAATAATGACATTACTTGAATCTTAAAGAGATGTCGCCGCTGTTCCGGAGCATATTTTGACCCGACGAATTATCAGCCGCCACTTGAGGGTGAGGGTGTATTCAAATTTTGATGCCTGATGAATGCGAAAAGCTAAGGAAATAGAAAATTTCTAGCAGGCCGGGAATGCTCGAAGATAATTTTAGTTGATCCGTTCGGCCGGTCCCTGGAAGCCGCCTGCATACAAAACCGTCAAGGATCATAGTGACTCGAGAGCGGCATGCGGGTTTCCAGCCTGGTAGGGATCGGGTTGACTAAATCTTCACACTACGAGGTGCTAGCACAGCGCCATACGTATAAGCGATCTACAATTTGAATATTCCTGGATTTTCAAATCGCATTTGACTCTGTTGGCCGGTATATTTTTGACATGATTGCCCAGCGAGAATGCCCCTGCACTTGGTGAGCCTAGTAAGTTCCTTGTATTCTCAGACTTTATGGCGTGAGAGCTCTTCAACAACTCCCGTACACAGTGGTATCCTTCAGGAGTATCCACTCTATCCATTCCTATTTACTTTCGTGGTGGACGAGGTGCTGAGACGAGCACTGAAAGGATTTCAAAACGCTGGTATTGAGATAGCTGCTGACGAAACACTTATCGGTCCGGTATGTGCAGAGGACATCCCCATCTTCAAAAAGAAGAACACGTGGGTGTTTTTAGATGAAATGATCAGCCATTCTGTTCTTTGGCATGCGCTTTGTACTCAGGAAATGTACGGTCATGCTGTCACTGAACACGCCAATTACAATCCAGAAAGATAATAAAGGTACTCGTTCAGCTGCAACATCCTGTCGGTGCCTAGCTGCTATGCCAACCAAAGGAAGCACGAGGGCTAGAATACTGCCATGTTACCCACGCCTAGATAGGGAAAGCCGGGAGGCCGGGGTCGGGTTCGAGCCATGGATCTTCCCATCAGTAAATTCGCGCTCTAACCACTGAGCCATCCACTGAGGGGCATTCGGAGTTTTACTTATGTTGGAAGTTGTATCGATTCCGATTATACTGTGACAGATGAGGTCAATACATGAACATGTCTTTCTCCCGTTTGTTGTGCTTGCTAGAGAGCACCTTGGGTGCGACGGATGCTGGGCTGATGCCAAGATGGTTTGCATAGCATTCCCGCGTCGTTCTTGAATACTGGAATCACCGTCGAGGCGCGCCATTCCACTGATATTCCGTTTTCGTACCAATTCATCCGAGTTGTGTCGTTTGAATGTTTATCAGATTGTTTACCTTTGAAAAGTTCGGGTTTCTCGTCGCGTTGGAAGAACGCTATCTCATGCTGGATTTGCGTTTCTGACAGTGAGCAGATGACGACGTTTCATGCTTGGTGGTTGGGTTTCTCCAGAGATTGCGTTGAAAAAGGCCAGCTGAACCGTTTTGTAATGTGTTCAGCTCATCGTACAAGACGATGATTGAGGGAATGAACTGCCGTTCCTTCGATTTTGCAGATCACTTTGCTGACACCTTTCCTTTTGCCGGTTAGCCGAATCAGCTTAAATATGCCGCGGCTGTTTCATGCGGTGGAAGCCTTCATCTCCTGCGCCTTTGCAGTTCACCAGCGTTCTCTCATCATATAGGCTTTTGATTATCCGTTGTTTGAGGGATATGTGTGCTTAATCATAGTCACTGGTTGCTGGTGTGGCTTTTCTGGCACTAATACGATCTACTGATCTCGACGATATCCAGTGTTCATCTTGTTGAGTCGGATGTCTTACCGAAATATACCGGGACTTACCGTTGTTGTTACTTTGATTTACCTCCAACCTGAATCTTTCATCTGAAAGTTCGCCCACAGGTTAATGGGTGGATTTAATGTTTCCTTCTGGAGCCATACTCTTGGCTTTTAACTTTGAAGTGGTTAATAGGGTGTTAGTGACTCTACTTGGATCCGATTACCCATCTTGTTGTGGAGATTTCGCCTCGTCCGAGGAGGCGTATGATGGGGGTTGGCACCCCGATTTAGGGTGTTAGTGACTCTACTTGGATCCGATTACCCATCTTGTTGTGGAGATTTCGCCTCGTCCGAGGAGGCGTATGATAGAGGATAGGCACCCCGATTATATATTACAAACTAAATGTGTTTAGAACTGCATTGGGCTACTGATAAGGTTTCGTCGCCACTGACAACAACACTGGGGAGTCGAAATGTGCGGTTTTTTAGGAATAATCTGTGACCCATTTTCAGGGGGAGACAGCATCAGTGCTTCCATAAATCTGGAACCGCCAGTCGCCTGGAAAATGCACTTTACTGCCTCCAAATACCAATCGCAGTGGACAAAGTGGTTTGTTCCTTGATCGTCCCTTAGCGTGATTGCTCGCAGTACAAAAATCTGCTGGGTTTCTCTTGTTCCTAAGTTGGTTGCACTTTTATGAGCCTGTCGGATTCTTTTAACACTCAAGCTCGATAAACATATCAAAGCGACAGCTATCATTGGATATTCTCCAGGACGAGTGCATCCATTCGTGTGTTCTGAACAGCTCAATGCGTTTAAATCGTGCTCCTTACTCTTCTTACAAGAAGTCTCCCAGTGTCGTTTTTTCTCCCTCCTGTAATCCACTTGCGAGTATTTCCCGCTAGTTGAGAGTGGTGCTCCACAAGATTGACCTTTGGCTGTCACGAATGAGGATTCTCTCAATTGTCATGGCTGTCAAATCTGCCGCTAGTAACGTGATTTTGAAAATAACCTACAAACCTTGAAGGTGAGAATGTCTTTCGCTACTCTACGAATCGCTTGGCGATAGTGAGGTATCTGCTTATGGCTCAAAGAATGCGTGTACAACACATCTGTGTGTGAAGTGTATCTCCGTAGGCGCGAAGCTGGCCAGCAGTTCTGTGCATTCTACCATCTCTTCGTGTTAGGTGTCTTGCTTGTCTGGTGTCATCACTGTGTGCCCATTACGGAATTACCATGATGGGTCCTAGTTGATGTGATGAGTGCGCCATTGATATACGTGCTCAAAGGTATTCGGCATTTCAGCCGAGGGGCTAGAGAATTTAACGTTTTTGGATGTCACCAGTTCTACAGAAGCTGCTTCGTACAGAGTACCAGCTTTCCTCAGAACGAGCTGTGTCCTGTAGCTTCGTTATTGAAATATTGAGACTAAACTTGCCGTGTTCGTACCTGAGTATGAGTAGTGCGTTACGAATATACATTTATCGCGATATCTCGAATATCATAGCAGCTGAAACATGAGGTGGTCTGGTGTAGCCTATTCAGTTGCCTGGAAACATCACAAACGAGAGATTCAGCTGGGTTACAGTTGAGTCTCGCGCAAAACCAAATTGGTTTGCAAATGAGTGTATTTCGCTAAACTTTTCGGACTCTGACAACGAGAGGATCTAAATCTACCTCTTGCCGTTAAACCGTAGCAACCAAAGCATACCACCTACAAACAGCGTCTCTGCGCTAGCCGAAGGATAAACTTTTGTAAGGAAAGCCTACTTATCCACGAAATCCGACCAAACTTGTGGACTGGCAAATGAAGTCGTTTAGATGGAAGGTTGAAAAGCCTTTTTCAAATTTACTAAATGCACCATTCAGGTGTGGTTGTCAATGCTTAAACCACGAACTTCCTGATCCCAAGTTTGCTGTTTGAACCTAGTCTCGTTACTGTGACTCTCCCTCTGGGTGACAGCTGTTAGGCACCGAAATGCTACAGCAACTAGCTCCTGTCCCAGGCCTTAGGTCGAAAGCTTGGGTCACCGTATCAGGCAAAGTCAAAGGACTTAGGAATATCCTGCAGAAAATCTTCGATTTCGTCTCACGGGTCAAAAGCAGGTCACGGGTCTACCGTTTTCTTTCGGATTACATACTGGCGATAGCTGAGGTGTCAACAGCTGTGGCGGTAGTTAATAGGCGACATCGGGCTATCTTCTTTTAAAGAAAAAGGAAGTCAGAAAAAGGAAGATCGGTATCGGGATTGGTCAGGTCGTTTTGTTGAGGCTTGGGAGCAAGTGGAGTTTCTTCTTTAGAGCGAAATATAAAGTTGGCGAAGTGATAATGAGGAATTTTGACGACATTAGGTGCAGTTCTGATAGTCTGTCAGGATATCAAGAATGTCTCCGAGACCTGAAGCTTTGCAAACCTTTAGGTTGTGGAAGCTGATGAACTATTTAAACAATAGTTGAAACGATAAGATGTTTGGGTGATCCGTAGTCGCGATAGAGTGATAAACAGTTTGATGTGAGTAGCTCGATTAGGATGTAGCTCTCTCTTCAGGGAGGGTCCGATTGCACGAGATTTGGTTGGGATCGGGGGACACAAAGAAATGCTCCAAAACTGGCCGCTTAATGGAGTGAAGACCAACTTCCTACCCTTTCGTTTCAGTTTTTTATTTTGTTTTTTATGCAGACGTTTCTCACAACAGAAGTGAGAATTCGAGAAGGAGGGTAGCTCTAATCGATAAACAAGAAACAGTGGGGAAAATATGGATGCACTGCACATGCTGAGTGACCGAGCCCGTCTATGATGCAACGCCTTTTTTTACTTTTACGATACTTGGGGTGATACAGAAAGGGTTCTGTATGGTGTCTGCAGTGTGTTTCATAACAGATTCGTCAGGAGGGGGATGCCCGATAAACACAGTTTCCCGATTTTCTGGGTTAGGGGGTTGGAACATGTAGGACGACTGACTCCCTAAAAGAGCTTTCACTCCTGTAACAGTGTGCATGCTTGTACACAACTGCTGCCTTTAGGTCATGATTTTCGGCCAAGCTTTTTGTTGAGGGCCACGATCATCGTCCTGTTTACATTTTGACTTCTCGGGGGTATTGAATCCAAAGTATATTTTACAGCAGTGAAGCGTCGTGGTCGACGCCGATGATGATGGTAGTGACAGTGATGTTGGCAATGATGATGGTGTTGGTGGTCGTATGTATTATCTAAGATTACGGTATCTCGGCAGTTTGCAGCAATGAAAATGGTGGTGTGGGAGTGCGATAAGACACGATGAGACACCATTTCCCTACTTTCTCCTGCTTACTCGATGGCTCCCTTGTCACCGAAGTTTTGACACAGTTACATGAATAACCTTGCACGGAATATCCAAACGAGGCCATTCTCCAACTGAATGTGCCTCGGTTCACCTAAAATATCGAAGTTTAACCCTTTATTCATAGTGTGGGAAGGACAGTAGAAATTCACGGACTGCACTGTCGTTTCCCCCTGTTTGGGGCTCATCAGATGGAAGGGATTCTTGGATTTTCAGTAATTTTCTAGTCGTACTCAATTTACCGCAAACAGGGTTGCATGGACAGTGTGGCGTCGGCGTCCTCGCAACTGTTTTAATAACATGTATAGAACCTGACACTGTATGTGTACCTTTTCTGTTACTCGCAGCGATTTGGACAACTCCTCTGATCCTCTCAGAGACGCTTATTTGATTGGTGCGATCGTGTTCATCTCGCGATTATTTCCTTCTTGTCGCCATGGATCGCGCTCCGCAAACTTACGAGCCAACTTATGAAACACACTCGGAAGTAGTTGAAACAACTGCGGTGGTCAATGTTGCATTTGTCAAAAGCATGGGTGGCATACTGAAGATATGTGAGGTAAGCTTTGAAGTTCCTCCCAGTCGAACACCTAGGGTTGACCTATCAGTTGATCTGATGCCGATTATACATGTACTGAACAATGTTAACTTCCGTTTCTGTTCTATCTTTGTGTTGATATATATATATATATATATAATATACATATAGCCTTTCACAGTCCTGTTTCAACTCTAATTACCGTGGTCACTTTGACTGACAGGTGTCTAAGAAGTATATCTCGTGATTTTCAGACAATCACTGTCGTCAACTCACTTGTGAGCCACGTGATAAGTCCTGGTTAGCTTTTTGGTTCGTTTTAGGATAACTCACCGGATAAGTATAGGTTTTTTATCATGTACGTGTACATTCATATGCGGAAATGAGTTGGTGCTGATTTTCTCTTTCTCCTTGTGTACCCCTTAAAGGTTGTTCTTAGTTGCATCGTGTTGATCTGTGTCGCGTCAGCCTCCGGTTGGTCGTATGTATCGTCTGGAGGGTGGGTCAACTTTGTGGCAGCCATTACCCTTGTGTTTGCTGCCCTGTTCTACATCTTCTATTTGTTCAATGTGATCAGACGGCTGCGGGGCCCTTGGGTAATCATTGTAAGTTGTGTGATGATATCCCGATCGCGATATTAGCCATCCACTTAGGCTTCTTGGTTTCTCGATACAGCTAACAGCTAATGCATAGGAATGTGTTTGCCCTTGCGACCACTGGATATTTCAGGAAGTGGCAGTGTTCAAAAATATGTTGACATGTCGACTGTCCTTTGCGCTCATTGTGTTTCTACCACAGAACATTGACAGTTCGGGTTAGTACTGTCAGCATCTCGGTGTTTCGAGACACCGCATCCC
>NW_008751979.1:535304-538110 GCF_000715545.1 Opisthorchis viverrini | reverse complement strand
ATATATATATATATATGTATAATATACATATGGCCTTTCACAGTCCTGTTTCAACTCTAATTACCGTGGTCACTTTGACTGACAGGTAAGAAAGAAGTATATCTCGTGATTTTCAGACAATCACTGTCGTCAACTCACGTGTGAGCCACGTGATAAGTCCTGGTTAGCTTTTTCGTTTTAGGGTGTGAGCCACGTGATAAGTCCTGGTTAGCTTTTTGGTTCGTTTTAGGATAACTCACCGGATAAGTATAGGTTTTTTATCATGTACGTGTACATTCATATGCGGAAATGAGTTGGTGCTGATTTTCTCTTTCTCCTTGTGTACCCCTTAAAGGTTGTTCTTAGTTGCATCGTGTTGATCTGTGTCGCGTCAGCCTCCGGTTGGTCGTATGTATCGTCTGGAGGGTGGGTCAACTTTGTGGCAGCCATTACCCTTGTGTTTGCTGCCCTGTTCTACATCTTCTATTTGTTCAATGTGATCAGACGGCTGCGGGGCCCTTGGGTAATCATTGTAAGTTGTGTGATGATATCCCGATCGCGATATTAGCCATCCACTTAGGCTTCTTGGTTTCTCGATACAGCTAACAGCTAATGCATAGGAATGTGTTTGCCCTTGCGACCACTGGATATTTCAGGAAGTGGCAGTGTTCAAAAATATGTTGACATGTCGACTGTCCTTTGCGCTCATTGTGTTTCTACCACAGAACATTGACAGTTCGGGTTAGTACTGTCAGCATCTCGGTGTTTCGAGACACCGCATCCCAGATTTTGAGAAGGTTCGTCGTAGTGAGCAGATTGAACTGATTTTGAGATGAGGTGCACCTGATATTCATGCCGTAGAAACTCAATTCACCAGCCTTTGGTTATCAGATCAGCGGTCTTGGTTCTGCATGGTACCTGGATGTCCAAAAATGAACGTCGTGCCCTCCAAAGAGAACGTCACACACACCGAACTTCCGTTAAACTTCATGGCAAGCTGACATATTCAAATAGACAAACGCAACGAAAGATGGGGAGATTATGTCGTGTTTGCCTAGAATGCTGGGTTTCTGAAAACTCTGATAAGCCACCGTAGATTGGAAAATTTTCTGTCACAGGTGGGCGGTTCTCCAGGTATCTGAAGACCGCTTACTCATGTGTTTGGTTAGTGTCATCATTGGAAGTGCTGACTTGACTTCAACTTGTGTAGAATAACCAACCAAACGCCGTGTTGCTATTGTCTCGATTCGAATTTTCCATGGAGGACATATGTTGTGCAATTTGACCACGCCACCTTCGGCATTCAGGAAATTTCCCATGAAGAAATTCCAGGGCTGCTTGTATTCGGGTTGAAGATGATTCGGCTCGGAACGCCTGTTGTGAATGGGTGAAGTGAAACAAGCTTCATAGGTAAATGTTTGGGACCGATTGGGAAGTCATCGTTTCGGAGAGGTTTGGTAAATAAATAAATCCACCGATTGTTTACCAAACCTCTCTGAAATGAAGCTTCATAGGGTAAAATTTGTTTGTTTTATCCAAAATTTGAGTTTTATGTATGTCGTCAGTATGCAGGGTCAATAAATCATGCTTAAAAACATGAATACACGCACCT
Source organism: Opisthorchis viverrini (assembly GCF_000715545.1). Classification (NCBI taxonomy): domain Eukaryota; kingdom Metazoa; phylum Platyhelminthes; class Trematoda; order Opisthorchiida; family Opisthorchiidae; genus Opisthorchis; species Opisthorchis viverrini. The sequence continues at coordinate 536,519 of NW_008751979.1, read as the reverse complement.
GACCAAGAACTGTCGATTCCCTCATGCCCTTCAATATAGTCCTTTTTGCCACGATGTTACACTTGTTCGTAGCCTGTGGATCATGAAAACTATAAGTTTCATATGTCCAACTATGTGATTTTAACGACTCATGTGTACTGGCTTCCTGAAATGGTTGTGGAGTAGTTCTGATTAGGTGATGCGTTGCATATGATAGCTGCCACAAATGAGCACCCTACTGACTCTGTTACTGGACTGCATTCCTTACACAGTTAATCAATTAGTTGACTGATCTTGTTGAGTCCGATGTGTACCGTCGCATCGTACCGCTAGCTTCTTACGATTTTTTTCTTAGACCTCCGGTGATGAAATGGTTTTGCTTCCAAGGCGATTTCTTATTCACCGTCGGCTTACGGCAAGTTGTGTAACGGCGTGATGGGAGCAGTTTTGGTTTGTCACATTTGACTACACAAATTATTCATCCATTGGTTAGTTGTCTAGGAATCTCATACCGTGAAAATTGACTCGTCTTTCGGATCGGTCTAACACTGATTAGTGTTTGAACTAACTACATACTACGCAGTATAGGTGTGCTCAATATACACATAGCTTTCCGATCTGATCTAACCTCAAACCACCGCATGTTCAAGTTAGACTGTGACGTCTGTTCGATAACGTACCGACGTGCAAGACAAGACATGGATCGATACGTAACGTATTTAGACGGGTCAAGGGGATAAGTCAAAGCCGAGTGTGCATGTGCGTGTGCTAGCTGGCTGACGGTGAGGGAGCTACGCTACACATGTTGAGCCATATTCTGATGTTTCTCACAGATAGGAAGAACGACTGAACCGTTGAAAAATTAGCTCATCGATTTCGAAAGCGCCTTGATTTCACTCACAATGATTCGTTTTATATTTGCAGTTTACTTAGAGCAAAAAAGTAAGGTCGAACAGTAACTCTGGGTTTATTTAATGACTGGCATTGATGATTATGTGTGTCGGGAAGGTCAGATTCCTGAATCTACTGAGACCCTCAACTCCACTTAGTGCCGAGCAGACAGCTTGGGATCAAAGTCAGACAGTGTCCCCTGGATGTATAACGCGAGGCCGTTGTACTTTTTGCACTTACTCGCTTGTTCGCAATGATGCTGTTGTGTTCCTTGTCGGTGAGTTTTTTTCTGGCCTTGAGCACCGCAGCGGGGATATATATATATATATATATATATATATATAT
>NW_008751979.1:440951-532816 GCF_000715545.1 Opisthorchis viverrini | reverse complement strand
TATATATATATATATAGTATAATAGTGTGTTAGTGAGGCTAATCGGCTGTCTTCGATTCCAGTGCATCCTCCCTCCCTGTTCCTACTGGTCAGTGGGTTGAGTGGTGATAAAGACCATCTTCGTAGACTCAGTAGTGTTACGTGACGGTATCGATACCACCGAAGCCTATGGCAAAAGGTAAATTGTCGTGATGGGTCAGTTGACTTCTTTGAGTTTCGAACCATTTCACTGACAGTGAACGTGTTCCGGTGTACTTTGGTTTACCATTACTTTCTGAATCACGTACTTATCGTATGTATCGTTCGACTCATCACCCAACCACATGAGGTATAATACCATGGTTACCGTAGTCATTGGTTCTTTAGGGTCAATTGGTCATTTATGGGACTTGTATGTCATGCCCAATGGACGCGTCTTCAAAAAAATATCGTTTGAAGTTTCCTGTATTACACCAACCGAGGTTCTGCTTTTGAAAAAAGCCAATAATTAATTAAACTGGCTGGAAGGAATGGTTACAACGACGGACAATGGATGGCACAGGCGTTTTGGACACTTGCGGAGTGATAAAATCGATTTGTGGGTGGGAGAATTGATGCCTTGTGGTAGTTTTTAGACAGACTGTTACTTTTAAGCGCTTTACCATAACTCTCGTTGTGTTGTCAAGATATCTCGGATTGTTCTACCTTGACGCAGAACTCTTATTGGACATTGTAACCTTTCGGTTACCTGCAGGCAAACAGACGTTTAGTATTTTATACCGTTGGTACCAATGTAAGCAGCGAATGATGAAGAGGGCTCCGATCGCCATTGCTTCTCTTGACTGATCTTTTCCAGTTCCACCAGTTGTGTTTTGCACAGTTTCCGTTTGCTAATTTATTCGAAGAACACCTGAAGATAGATCGGACTTGAACTATAACGGCTTTTTGCTTAGTCGGGAGTACTAATTTGTGATTTTTATCCATTTCTACATACTACTCACCGAATCCTTTGGTTTCTCCCAAATCTCACTTCGTTTACCTTTTTTCCAGGAATTCTGCACACTGATCATCTCGACTTTCTTCTGGTTCATCGCCTTTATTGTAGCCGCTTCAATGCATTATATCGCTGGTGGAGCCATTGCTGCAGCTGTAAGTACATATGAGCGTTTCGTACCCTACACTGCCTCTCTCTCCTGTTTTCTCCCCGAAATGGTGTGTATGGTGTTAAATCATGTCAAATGTGACTGCTTTATTGATTCAACTTCTTTTTGTTGTGGCGGTTGTGTGGCGGGACGACAGTTGTTTACGAGTTGGGCATATATTGTTTTGTTTTCTCATACTCGCGCGTGTTCTCCTTGTTTTCCTGTTGACGGAAAATTCGTTCTCTTTCCGAGTAACTGATTGGTAATCAATCAGGGTCTGGGGTGGATAGAAATTATCGACTAGTCTGTTTTGTTGTGGCTGGTGTTTCCTACGAATTTTTCAGCAAAGCGAGCTCGCTCCGTCCGAGTAGTGTTTGGTACAAGTCAGAAGCACATTGTACACTAATCACCTTGAATCACGTACATTTCTTCTAGTCTGTTCTACGGTTTTTCAACGCAGTTTGCAAATAAGTCTATGTTTTTCTTGCTGCGCAGTCCTTGTGGGAAGATCCAGGTGGAGATACGGATCAAACAGAGGTGTAGGATACCTGAATCAGATACATTTTCGGGTCTCCACTCGATACAGTATTCAGTCAAGCGGGATCTTGCCTTGCTCAATTTACCTCCTATTTTCTTAGCGCGACTCCAGGTGGAATGATGTTAACAGCCTAAAAGTGTTTGAGGAACATGGCACATACATGGATACCGTAAACAATTCGTGCGTTTTCGACTCCATACTGTTTTGCTTATCTACTTATCTGAACCCAACGTGTCACATGCGTGACATGTTTATGAAAGAAAATGCTGTTTTGTTTTGCGCAACTCGGTTTGTGTGTGGTGCGCATGTCCACTGATTTCTCAACGCTGAACTTTGGCCTTTTGTGTACTTTGGGCCGATTCAAACATCTCTGTAGCGGTACAGTTTTGGCCGAGGACCGGTTGGATTTGTGACTGTGACACTGTGGTTGAGAAACTGTTTTGCCGGTGGTTGTGTGGTGTGTCCGCCGAATGCTGGCAGTGGAAAATGTGTGTGTGTGTGTGTGTGTGGGGGGGATTTCGCTACGCAACTGTGGTTCTACATCGTCTGTATATCAATACATTACCGGTCTTGACCATGTGCCTTTTTTTCTAATGTGCATGTACTGTTGTTTGCCAGTCGCCGTATACACAGGGCGAGTCAGAGCTTGAATGCAATTTCGTACGTGAACTGGAATTTCCGTTTTGATAGCTTGGATTGCGGCGGTCTTATTGGTCTCTCTTCTGCATTTGATTTGATTCATCAGCAGACAGGGGGTTTTCTTGCTACTCAGGATTCCCGTTCCTAATTGTTTCATACACTTATTGTCGAATTCTTCAGACCATGGAGCTAAATATTTCATTTCGAAGTCTTTTTTTACCTCTGGGATACTACAGCTTACCTAGTGAAGTTGAAAATTTTGTTCGTCCGATGCAGTTAAGCCGCTACTGGTGTAGTGTGTCGCCAGAAAATAGCTTCGCAAGTTTTTGACAGGGAGCCGGTAGATCGGGATTTTCCGACTTCGAATGATGTCCGCTGGCAGTTCAGCGCCTTTCTTTCATCAAAAGGGCGCGGTTATTTTCTGGGTAAAAAGATGTTGTGAGGTGGTCGCAAGAGGATTTCATTTTGTAATGCATTAAAAACCAAATGGGAGACGCACCAACCGAGTGGATTCGCTGAACATATTCTTTACCGTCACGAAGGGGCTGGAGCTTACCGCGGTGTGATGGTTTGTGCTCTACCGTAACCCCTTGAGCTATACTGGGTTGTGTCCGTTCTACACTCACAGTCTCATACCATGTTGGTCAGTTGTTAGAGGTCTGACTCCTGGTCTCCTGGCCCTTCAGGTTTGGGGGTTGAAACATGTGTGGTGACTTGTTCTGTGAATTGTAAATTAAATGTTCTTGCATTTCTCGCCAAACACTACTCTCTTGTGGTCAGGTGTTTGAGGATCCTAATCTTTCCTCCTGTCTAGGTTGAGTGCCCAGCCTACGGACACCCATGACGCTTACAACCAAAAACACTGATGATTACTTAAACCGGCAAAGACTCGATTATTGCTGAAATTGGGTTTCTGATTTCCAGACGTTTTCTGAAAGTCTTGAAAAAGTGGAAGATCGGTACGGCTTTCGTAACTTATTGGAGTCAGAGTTGTCCGAGAAATTAACCCCGTTCGCGAAACAGTTCACGCGTGACATACTGTAGATGCATGTAACTTCTGTTCACGATTGCTTATCGTTCAATCGTGTAATGCGATTGTGATTTCGTATGTTCAACCTCCTGACAATGTCTCACTCGTGCTTCCTTCGGGTGGCATGCTGGATGGGCACCGGAAGGGTGTTAGACCATTGATCTTTGATCTTGGTTGTTGATCCCGATCCTGAACAAAGATGGCGTGACTTCAGTTTTGGTGTTTGTTAGTCCCGCTTCGGTCAGCACATGTTACTTGATCATCATATTGTCTGGTTGCTCGATCTGACAACGTTTTGTTCTGGGAATGCCAAAGATTTCTGAGCTCGTCTCATTTACTACTATTCGCATGCGTTCTGATAGTCTTTGGTTTATTATTATCCGGCATTCGCCGTTATTTCCACCCTAAGCGCTCTAGTTTGTTTTATAATAAGGGAGCTATAGCTACACTGACCGATCAATGTGGTTAAACTGTTTGTTTGTTCCCGCTATTATATTTTCTGGTTGCTGCGTACTTGAAGAGAATCGAAGCCTAAATTCATTGCATCGTCAGAATATTTGATGATTCTCCCATGTGATACAGACGTTACAACGCCACCGAACTGCACTTTGGTTATTCATGTTCATCCGTCTACTGATACATCCTAGATATTCTCGGCGGTTGCTATGGCCCTGTACATAGCTGAATTGGTCACTCGTTTCCGGGTTTCAAGACAACCTGGTGGGTTGCGGATCACAATGACTGGGGTGACAGCGACCACCACAACTGCCTACCCGCATGTGGCTCCGTCCACCGTGCCAACTATACATACTCAACCACCTAATTCTGCGGAACCCCGTTTAGGATTTGCCGGTGGGTATCCTGGTGAGCACGGGGATGAAGGCTACGTGATGGCATCCTAAACAACGACAACTGCGGTGACGAGGTTCCAGATGTAGGAAAGAATTAGTGATTTTATTTTTATTGTCTGTCCGCCTGAATGACCGCTTGACTGCCTACCTGGACCGTGCTTTTTCTGCCTCCACTCTTTTCGACCTGTCTTCTGCTTGCCTGATTGTTATTCTCTCCGCTCTGATCGCCGGAATTCTGTTAGAACTTTCGTCTTCTTCAGTTTCTTCCTTCTGTTTAACCGAATGAACTCACCTTGTCCTTGCCGTGTACGCATCCTTTTGCAGTCCACTTACCACCATCATGTAATCATACGGTGGAAATCACTTGTTGGTCACTCATTTCATGCGTTGTTGTTGTTGTTGTTGTTGGGATCACTCGTTGTTGTCGTGCGGCTACCATTGTTATAAATACCCACGTAACAATTGTATCACTTGACTTGTATAATTATTGTCACAGCGGTCCACATGTAACCAGCTTCTTCTATGCGTCCTAATCTTCTTTCATATCTGGCTTTTCTCTTCTGCTTAGTTTGTTTTAGATTTTTGTCCCTTGTCCGATCTTATCTACTAGCTTTTCTCGTAACTGTCAATCAGCATCCTATACAACGTTCAAATGTGATATCTAATTATTCTTCTTGGTATTGTTTTGTTCTGACCCACAACACCGACATTGACTTTCGGACAAGTCACCAAGATCGCATGAAGGCCAGATCATGTTCCACACATACACGATAATCTATCATTGTATGATTTTTCCGCCCGCTCCTTCCAGAATGGCTTTCTACTTAATAGCCTGTTGTACTTCCTGAAGTATCCTTTACTTCTTGACCGTATTACGGGGACAGGATTGGGCTGTTGTCGTAAACACAAGTGAGGGCAGCTGGGCGTTCGCAGTAGGATCTGATCGTCTTTCACCCGAATCCGTACTCGCTTTTTTTTGTCATTTTCAACCACGTTCACATGAGTTAGCTATCAACTATCAATTTTGTTCGGTCAGTAGCGTTGTAAGTTGTCGTTTCTGATACCGAAAAAAGCAAGGATGGTTCGGGTAGCATGGTGCCGTTCGAACCCTGAGTTTTCGAAATCAGCTATTCATGGCAGACTGTGGGCCAGATACGGGATCTTTCAACCCCGGGTAAAAATTCTATACCCAAAAAAAGACGAACTAATACAATCCTCCTCAGGAGTGACCCTCCTTTTGATGACCACTTCCCTGGTGATCAACTCCTGTGGACGTAGCTGATTCCAGAGAACATCCAGACTAGAAAAGTCATCCCTTTTATCATGACGTATTTCTATACTCGAAGGGCACAACTACTGTCTAATTTGATTTTCCCGTTAGTTCGTTCACCGCTTGCTGTTAGACCATTGATCTTTGATCTTGGTTGTTGATCCCGATCCTGAACAAAGATGGCGTGACTTCAGTTTTGGTGTTTGTTAGTCCCGCTTCGGTCAGCACATGTTACTTGATCATCATATTGTCTGGTTGCTCGATCTGACAACGTTTTGTTCTGGGAATGCCAAAGATTTCTGAGCTCGTCTCATTTACTACTATTCGCATGCGTTCTGATAATCTTTGGTTTATTATTATCCGGCATTCGCCGTTATTTCCACCCTAAACGCTCTAGTTTGTTTTATAATAAGGGAGCTATAGCTACACTGACCGATCAATGTGGTTAAACTGTTTGTTTGTTCCCGCTATTATATTTTCTGGTTGCTGCGTACTTGAAGAGAATCGAAGCCTAAATTCATTGCATCGTCAGAATATTTGATGATTCTCCCATGTGATACAGACGTTACAACGCCACCGAACTGCACTTTGGTTATTCATGTTCATCCGTCTACTGATACATCCTAGATATTCTCGGCGGTTGCTATGGCCCTGTACATAGCTGAATTGGTCACTCGTTTCCGGGTTTCAAGACAACCTGGTGGGTTGCGGATCACAATGACTGGGGTGACAGCGACCACCACAACTGCCTACCCGCATGTGGCTCCGTCCACCGTGCCAACTATACATACTCAACCACCTAATTCTGCGGAACCCCGTTTAGGATTTGCCGGTGGGTATCCTGGTGAGCACGGGGATGAAGGCTACGTGATGGCATCCTAAACAACGACAACTGCGGTGACGAGGTTCCAGATGTAGGAAAGAATTAGTGATTTTATTTTTATTGTCTGTCCGCCTGAATGACCGCTTGACTGCCTACCTGGACCGTGCTTTTTCTGCCTCCACTCTTTTCGACCTGTCTTCTGCTTGCCTGATTGTTATTCTCTCCGCTCTGATCGCCGGAATTCTGTTAGAACTTTCGTCTTCTTCAGTTTCTTCCTTCTGTTTAACCGAATGAACTCACCTTGTCCTTGCCGTGTACGCATCCTTTTGCAGTCCACTTACCACCATCATGTAATCATACGGTGGAAATCACTTGTTGGTCACTCATTTCATGCGTTGTTGTTGTTGTTGTTGTTGGGATCACTCGTTGTTGTCGTGCGGCTACCATTGTTATAAATACCCACGTAACAATTGTATCACTTGACTTGTATAATTATTGTCACAGCGGTCCACATGTAACCAGCTTCTTCTATGCGTCCTAATCTTCTTTCATATCTGGCTTTTCTCTTCTGCTTAGTTTGTTTTAGATTTTTGTCCCTTGTCCGATCTTATCTACTAGCTTTTCTCGTAACTGTCAATCAGCATCCTATACAACGTTCAAATGTGATATCTAATTATTCTTCTTGGTATTGTTTTGTTCTGACCCACAACACCGACATTGACTTTCGGACAAGTCACAAGATCGCATGAAAGGCCAGATCATGTTCCACACATACACGATAATCTATCATTGTATGATTTTTCCGCCCGCTCCTTCCAGAATGGCTTTCTACTTAATAGCCTGTTGTACTTCCTGAAGTATCCTTTACTTCTTGACCGTATTACGGGGACAGGATTGGGCTGTTGTCGTAAACACAAGTGAGGGCAGCTGGGCGTTCGCAGTAGGATCTGATCGTCTTTCACCCGAATCCGTACTCGCTTTTTTTGTCATTTTCAACCACGTTCACATGAGTTAGCAATCAACTATCAATTTTGTTCGGTCAGTAGCGTTGTAAGTTGTCGTTTCTGATACCGAAAAAAGCAAGGATGGTTCGGGTAGCATGGTGCCGTTCGAACCCTGAGTTTTCGAAATCAGCTATTCATGGCAGACTGTGGGCCAAATACGGGATCTTTCAACCCCGGGTAAAAATTCTATACCCAAAAAAAGACGAACTAATACAATCCTCCTCAGGAGTGACCCTCCTTTTGATGACCACTTCCCTGGTGATCAACTCCTGTGGACGTAGCTGATTCCAGAGAACATCCAGACTAGAAAAGTCATCCCTTTTATCATGACGTATTTCTATACTCGAAGGGCACAACTACTGTCTAATTTGATTTTCCCGTTAGTTCGTTCACCGCTTGCTACATTTGGCAATCGCGTGTAATGGATGTGTAAGATGACATCCTAGTCGATGCAGCAAAACAGGAAACCAAACCTACCTGATGAGCCCCAAGAAGGAGAAACCGGTCGTGGACTGTCGAAGAGTTTTCAGCAACCTTGTGAGTAGTTTCCTGTATGAAAATATACTGCGATATCTAGAATATCGTGCCAACTGAATCATGAGGCGGCCTGTGTGCAGCACATTCAGTTGTAGAATGTCATAAACGAGAGACACAGTTGAGTCGTGAAAACCTAATTGATTTGCAAACGAGTGTATTTCTCGAAAACAGTCCAATTTGGGTTCAAGTAGAACATAAGGTTGACGGAAACTCGAGGACTGTGCCCACCTGATGAGCCCCAAGAAGGGAGGAGTCGGTCGTGGACTGTCGAAGTGTTTTCAGCAACCTTGTGAGTAGTTTCCTTTATGAAAAGGAAACCAACCCCTTTACACAAATGAACCATGTATGTTCATGCAAGCACGAGGCATACAAGTTGCAGGCCTAGCCGGGTCAGATACTGGACAGCTTCTGCGCAAAGCATGCCACTGGTTGGAGCAGTTTTTATAAGGAGAAAATGTGTGGTTACGACGCTCGGCTTCTCTCATCACCACAAGACTCTTTCTTGGTGGACACCTCTATAATGCTAATGCGACGTACGGTGTCGAGGTGCCGCCCTACTAACCTCGGCAGCGATCTAGCTCACCCGTTCGATTTCGTGTAAACATTCTTTTTCAACTTGGTACGTGTATCACTTGGTCTGTTCACGTTTGTATCTAACTTGACAACTCATACGGACACCTGGATGAACAAGAAAGACTGACACGCGCATATGCCATAAACGTGTGCACTGGTTGTAATGCCGTACATCTATTTTCTACTCTGCTTCTGTTTGCCTCCATAAAATCACATAACCTGCATGGATCGTTAGACAGTCTTGCTTCGCGGGCTAGCACGGCATTACTGGAAAACTTGCCATGCCTTCGAGAAGTTCATATCAACTATGGATATCATATCTGTTTATTATTAACCCTCATGTCAAGGGGAAATTTTCCTATGAATGTTTGGATGCGACGGTGTTCAATAGAGCGGTCGCATTAATGTAACTTGTCTGGGGTAGAAAGACATTGGACGTAGATGAAGAGAACTTGTTACTTACCAATTCTCGAGGTGCCGTCAGTGTTGTGGTTCTTGCACCTTTTTCGAACTGGCCAAATCTGAATTCCTCAGCCCAATGTAGTGGCTCTTCGTTAATCATAGCTGTGGCTTTTAGTTCTTTCACCCAGTTCACTCCTCCTAGGGCTTTGACAGCACCGCTGGCTGCTGAATAGCGTACGAACTCCAGACAACGCCACGTTTCTCTATAGGACGAACTTACGTGTACAATTTGCCCTCAGTGGTGCTCTTACTGTCGAATCCCTATGTGCAGAGTCGACTTATATCCTTGTTGTACTTAGTCGTAATGAAGCAAAAAGTGGTTCTGTGTTTTCGAAGGGCTTGGATAAACAATCGGTAGTTTTTTATTTGGACAACGTTTCGTTTTTGACACAAAAGCTTCATCAGCCCAAGTGAACAGGTCACGAGGTCCACACATCAAATTTAGTATGCAGATGGAGTCAACCTCGGTTACACTGGCCTTTTTAGGCTGCATGACACATAAAGTCGGGGAAAACTAAAGATCACAGCATGCAAGAAGCCAACTGACACTGGAGCAGTTTTGATCTACTCGTCTGCCCATCCGAAATTGGTATTTTACAGTATCGCCTCATCAATGTTTAGGCGTGTAAGGGCCTTGTGCACAGAAGAAGCTGATCGGACAGCGGCCCACAATGAAGTAAGGAACAAACGTCGGGGTAGTGAACATCCAATTAGGTTGATTAGGCGTCAATTACGGAGGGTTCTGGTACCGGTGGCGGAACCCCAACGAGATTGGCTTGGGACCGCTGTTATTCCGTATAAACTATGGACATCGGAGTCATTCGAAGGATTCTAACATAAGAGTAGCTTTCCAGAGGGGAATCACTGCGCTCTGCACTGGTGCAAATGAAGGATCGCCTCCCAGCAAGCAGACTTAGAGATCGTGTCTACAAAATCAAGTGTAACAACTGCATTAGGGTTTATATAAGACAGGCGGTCAGGGTACTTCACACCAGAATCGAAGAGCATAAGAGAAAAATAAACAGGCTACCGAGAAACGCAGACGAATATCGAGTCTTACTAAAAGACTCGGCAATTGCAGAACATGTACTGGACACGGGACACAAAACAGATTCAGAAAATGTTGAGGTTTTGAGGCGAGGACTACGGTCCACGTCACAGAGACTGGTGGCCGAGGCGGTAGAAATCGCCAAGTATCTGTGTTAACAGAATGGAAGGCGTGGAACTGGCAAGCGTGTGGAGAACGGCTTTGGATCAGTAGAGCTTACATATGTGGCTGTGCGGTCATCAGGAGCAGTAGTCATTAGCTGAATTCCACTTGACCTCCCCCCCTCCCCCCAAACCAAACTATCGCAGCACTCACAATCCTGCAAAGACCAAGAGAAATTTACGAGTGACAACCGACGTGAATCACCGATTGAAACACCCTGAAGTGTAAGATCAAGGAACCAACCCGATCAGAATTAATTTGAAACTCCCCCAGTCCACCAAGGCAAGATTTTGAAAACCACACAACCGACAAGAGCCGTTAATCGACACTCAACACTAGTGTGATAATTTGATGACCTACTGATGGGTTCCCCGTCTGCCCCAACCTGGCCAATTCGGTGACCTCCTACCTTGGTCTGATGAAGCTTTTGTGTCAAAAGCGAAACGTTGGCCAAATACAAAAAAAAAATACCGATTGTTTATCGAGCACGTTCAAGTGGAACACAAAGTTGACGGAAACTCAGGGTCTGTGCGTATCTGTTGAGCCCCAAAGAGTGAAGCCAGTCGATGAGTTCTCAGCAGCCTTCTGAGTATCAAGAACATCTACCAACTGAAACGTAAGGCGGGTTTTGTACAGCTCATTCATTTGAAAACCATGACGAATGAGAAATTTAACTGGGATGCATTTGTCTCCCAATAATATCAGCTCTAATCTTCTTAGTAGGTGGCTGAAAGGAACAGAAAGTAAAACCCCCTTAATGAAGGTGAAATAATTCGAGCTCTTTTCCCCAGCAGAGATTATTCCCGTGCACGCTCTCACAACATCGTTTTTCGTAGCGGTGCGTTGCCTATGAAAAACCGAATGTTCCCGCCTGTAGTAATTTCTCCTGCGGAACGGGGGAGGGGGGATCACTGTACGCGGGGTTTCAACATGCATGCAATAGGTTGATGTTGATTTGTATGTGAAATCTCCCCCGGATTTCAACTTCACTCAATTTGTTCTAATTGGGTTGAGGGTCACTCTATCTATGTAAGTTTCTCGTACTTGGATGCGAATGAGCGATCACGAATCCATAGGATAGGGCGTGTTGCTAACAGGGTTTTTAATGGAGAGGATACGGGTCCACTGGGATACCAGGGTGATTTAGAGAGGAAAGGCTCCAAAATTAGTCTCACACGGTTCAACTCAACGGCCTGTGGGTGCACAGTCGCGTTTTCAGAAGGCATTCAAGGGAGCCAATATGATTGTAGTTGAAAGGTTCGAATGGGTAGTTCTTATTCATTTGGTGTAATTACTCAGCTTTTGGTTTGTGTGGCCTCTACGACAGTGGTGATGAGCAGTCATTTACGACAAAATTAGTCTATGAAATATTTCAAACATCTGTGGCGAGTATCACATTACGCTCGACATGCGGCTGAACTCCATCCGTAGTCTTATTTTCATAGCTTTTGTTTCCCGCTTAATTCGAGCTTTCGTAATTTTGTTTTAACGATGTTTTCATCACCTACCGTGAAAATTTTTCATTCCACACGAACAAGGTAAACATTTCATTCAATACCTGCACCTCTTAGATCTCGGCTAATGTTGGCGTTCTCCTAATGAATCCATCAGCGATCACACGACACGTGAAACTTTTTAGAGGACTCTTCAGTTGATCACCCGGTGTTTTTGTAAAGCGAAAGAAACGAACTCGGGACCCTACAAGCGTTCCAACTAAGTTTCCCAGACCATACCTCTCTAAATAGATGCAGGTTTAGCGAACGCTCTATAATAAGCATTCCCCGTAGACTGTGTCGATCACTGAAAATGATCCAAACGCTTTCCTTCCATTAGATAGTCCTATTTCGAAGACAGGATGTCGTTCGTTATTGTTCCTTTGGCCTTGTGCTAGTTACTAGACTGTACCGCTGATAGGTCTCCGGAATTTCGTTGAGGGATGGTACACTGATCATTTACTGGCTCATTGTTACTCGGGGCGTGACGATAGTCCAGACAATTCAGATCCATTCGGATATTGTGAAGCCCTGATCACACTCAAAGACCATAGCTTTTCACCTGACATTTGGTCATATGAAACGGTCAACTGTTCTCGATTGCACTTTTTCTCCGATGAATTAATTAGCGTGCCCCAAATATGCATAATTGGTTGGCGGTTCGCTGTTGTTTGCTTTTTCCTGTTGAGTGACTTTGTGGCACTTAAAAAAACGCTTTCTCAGCCAGAGTCGTATCTATCAGTTTAGTGAATTGCGAGAAATTCATTGGTTCGTTTTCGGAAGCACGCCATATCTCTGCTACGCGTCCAAAAGCAGGCAAGATCGATCTATTTAAGTGGCATTGTCACATGAATACATATGTCGCTCGATTAAGGTCAACCGCAAAAATAGTGATCATTTTTGTCGTGAGCCCATGCAATCCATATGTATCTCAAACGGGTTTTCGCGTGTTTCTGTTGTATCCTTGCATTCTTCATTAGCCTGTCAGTAGCGAACACCTGCGCTACTGTAGAAAGTGGTCAAGACAATGTCAATTTCTCACATACGGTCCATGAGGGTGGAGCAAAGTTTACTGAGCCCTCTACTGTGCAAAGATGTACGTTGTTTGTGTATATATCAACGTCATACAGGTAATAGATGGGTGTCAGCCTAAAGGTGCACAATAACTGGTATGGAACTTGAAGAGTTACAATCCAGGTATGTTATGCGTAATAAATTCGGAGGAAAACTGTGCTAAATCAACCAATCTTATGGATCAGTACTTGCCTCACGTGACCATTAAGAATGTCTCTATGAAGTTATGTTACCGATTTGGCTGCAGTAATTTCAATCGCCGGTTTATGTTCAAGTTTGCCGTTGCTTGGATGAACATTGCGAACTCAATAAACGGTTATACCATCCGAATTTGGTCGAACTCTAATCTTGCGTCATCACCTGGCTTCAAGAACATGATGGTGTACCTAGATGTAGTCAAAATCGGTGTTATCTGGAGTTACCGGTGTTATCCCCAGGAATTTCGCCGAAGCTCCTTCCGGCTTTTTAAGTGCTCACTTAATGGCATAAATAAATACTTTTATCTGTCAAACAGACATCATAGCAATCAGGCATGGATTTGCTGTTTCCAATGCCTATTTCCTGGTTTCACCGAGCTAATTCCTGCATCCTCAGACAGTCCAGAAGAATTAAGGTTCAAAATGGCCACGATTTACCACCTCTACTTCCGGTGCCGCATATTCCATAACATTTCTACCACGGAACATTCACGGAATAATGCTGATCTTCTACTGTTTCAATGCGAAAAGGGAATGAGGTCGGTTCTGCTTGACAGGCCTGTTAAATTGGAAAAGATGCATTTACGACTCGACTGAGTAGTTGACCATACCAATAAAAATTTCATTTACAGGCGTCAAGAAAACCCCTAAGATGTACATCCAATGTGCAATTTAAGTTCAGTGATGATAACTACAGTCAAAAGGATGGAGTAGCTATGGTTTTAACCTTTTGGCCGACGTTGACTGAAATGCTAATGGTAAAAAACTAACTGCGCCACACTGTAGTTCACAAAGGCCTTCCACCTTATATCAGATACGTAGAGGAGATCGTTCGGCAATGGACAACAATCACATAATACCCTAGAAACGTTTAACTGGGCCTATTTCGTTAACTTCATAGCAGGAAAATCGGAACATTTAATTTCACTTTATGAAGCTCTTACAGGGCAAAGTGACGGCGCGATCAGCGGGCACTTTATAGGAGAGCCATTATACGAATTTTCATATCTCTCAGAAAAAAAGAGCTGAATACGGACTCTGGTTCATGAGATACACGGAATTGGTGGCCCGTGAGTGTCGAATTAACGAAAATTTTCGACAGTGGCCATACGGGTGAGTCCCTTCTTAAACACGTTTTCCAGTCGGTACCGGAAGTGGAAGGTTTTCTAGTATCTAAGATGAGTTTGTTTCGAGTTTGTCATTCAGAGGAGATACTACTCGTCAACTCGTAAAGCGTCATATTTGAGAAATTCTGGCCAAAATCTTTAAGCTGCAAATCTGATTATCATTACTTTTCACTTTTTGAGCTTGAAACTCAATGACAAGGTGTCAGTCCACAACTCATCTATGGTGGTTTATTCTCACGTTGGCGCGTGTTTCGCAGACTATGCGAGAAGTACGATGAGGCACCTGTCCAGGAGGATCAAAGAACATCCGTCGAATTGTGTCACAACGGAATCTGTCGAAGCCAACCTAAATACAACTGCCAAGCACTTGCTGGAATCACGTCAAGCACCAAACTAGGATACGGCTTTAGCGTTTTACCTTTTGCGATGCTCACCAGTCCCACACCAATCCTGGCATCCAGACTACTCTGGTTAACAGCCAGGGTAAAATAAGCTCACATGAGTACTCACAATTTCGTTCTTTTGGAGGTTGGTTCACCCCATACCACATGTTCCCCATTAACTATTAGCTAACTTGGCAGTGACACGCCCCACTAATTTGTAGTAACACCATACTTAGCATGCGCGTATTGGTCAACCGAGATGCATCGAGAACATAGGTATTTGCTACCTCTGTGTTTTAAAGTGATATTAACTCCTCCTCTGCATCGAAACTCTATGCCTATTTATTCACGAGCTTTAGCCAAATGACATAAACGCATACCGGTCTTTATTTCATCTTAGGTGTGCAATTTTGTGTCATCCTGTCTTCTTTGATTTGAACTGGAGCAACATCACAGAAACGGTTAATGCAACAACCAAACAGCTCAGCTTTGACATTTTGGTCCCAGTTGATGTGCTATAATGCATCGAAAGCCGTCATGAACCAATGTGAGGACATTCGTGCAAATCCCATCACGAAACTTTTCTTCGTATCAAATTCTCGATGCCGTTCTTTTTATGTGAGAGTCAGACAGTGAGAATTTGCAGCGGGTGCAATGCCGGCCGTGTTCACCAAATCTTTTGGTACATTAATTTAACTGTTAACCAGGCATTCACTCTCCGGATATACTGAAGCCCAAACTGAAAACGGAACTTGCTCGACGTAGGCGTGAATTCCTCTAGAGACATCCCATTTATCGATCACATCTGTTTGCTCATTAGTTGTTTAGCTAGACCAGCGCCAGTCTGAAATTCATCGTCACTGCATTGTGTGGTGACAGTTTGTGTGGTAACAGTGCTTGGAACCCGCTTCTACCCTCAGCTGCTCTCCAGACAATCATTCATTCACATTCCATTGATCGAACTTTTGTAGTGTTGGATGAGGGTTGATACACAAAGGTGTTCAGACATTTTTCAGCACTGATTCGCTCTAACCGCTGAGAGAGGTCAGAACTGTTGTCTACTAAGACCCTCATTTGCGGGAACGGACACGATCGATCCGAATAATAAATTGTGCACAAACTGTTCAAACGGAAGTGCGAATCTCTTTTTTCGATATTATCCAACTGGATGTACTGTGCAAAGGACTTTTATGTTTCACTTGGTATGGTGTTCTGAAAACGCAGTATATTTTCTTGATGTCACAAAATATTCATAAGTTTTAAAATATTTTGTTGGATCCCTCATTAGAACCAACTGTGCAAAGGACTTTTATGTTTCACTTGTTATGGTGTTCTAAAGAACGCAGTATACTTTCTTGACGTAACAAACTATTTATAATTTTTTTAAAGATTTTGTTGGATCCCTCATTAGAACCGATTTAGTGTGCAAATGAATGTATTTCGTTAATTATGTACAATCTGGTCTTCAAGTAGGACATAAAGTTAATGGAGACCCGATAACTGCGCCTACCTGATGAACTCCAAATTGTGTGCGACCAGTCGTGAGCTGTCAAGGGGTTTCCGGCAGACTTGTGAGTAGTGTGTTGCGTCTAGAAGATACACTGAAATATCCCAAAAGTCATAAACACTTGAACACGAGGCGGCTTTTATGCAACACATCTACCTGAGGTTTGGTTCAGTCTCTCATGAAAACCGAATTAGTTTGTCAATGGGTGGATTTCTCTGGTAGTCTCTGAGTCTCCTTTTTTGCTTGATCTTCATTCGTGCGAGTAGAACGAAAGCCGTTAAAAAATGAGCTGAATTATGATCTGGTCTGATCTAGTGGTCTAGTCTTTAAGTTTAATCTGGACGTGTAACAACCACCCGAAAAAAGCAGCTTGGCTTTTGAAGCCCAACGTACATGATTTAGTTAATATAATTTGCGAATACAGCTGTCTTACATCTCGTCAGTCACTCTCGTTATGAGCTACTAAAAATGAGGAATACCTGAACGCCAATGTCCTTAAGACTAAAACCTTTTCAGCTGCTACCACAAGTGGCGTGACATAACAGTGTCTATGGACACATTCTGTGGGATGGAATGGGAGGCGTGGTTCGGCCACTCGTAACCCCTACTGTTCACGGTCTAACGTCAGACATGTCAAATTTGGAGGCCTAGGTGGAATGACTGTCACAGAAAATCCGATAAATGTTGGATATCATCTGAATGAGGCTGCATGTCAAGAGTGTACCGTTGTAAATAACAGAAGAAAAGTTTAGAAAGTGGAAAACAGAACAAAAAACAGTGAAACAAATAGAGAACATGCAGCACACAAAACCATGTAAAACTAAAAAGCGGTTAGAAAGTTACAAGGAGATGAATATGTTTTGATGTACAATCACACTAGAACTGCTTTGTCGAGCATTATTTTTAAGCAGGTATGTAATAGGACAAAACGGAATTTAGCTTTATCGATTAACCGAAAATGACGGTCGGATAGGAGTGCAACTTTGGCCGATAGTACACTAAAGTTGAATCATGAATGCTTGTGACCTGGTTTCATTTCAAGAACACACTCACACACTGTCGTTTTATGGCACACCTGAACACGGGTATGGTCAACTCAGTCTCCTAATAATCTACGGTCTTTTTCGTCTTCATATACATTGCAAAACGTGTATCCTTGACTGAACAATCCAATAGGAAATTGGTAATGGACTGAAGCTGTCCTGTCGGTTCCTAATCATTGTAGGGTTGATGCAAAACTAGGAATAAATTTATCGTTATAATAAAAGTTTGAAATAACTGCGAATCCATTGACCGCTTTAAGTTTCGAACAAAACTGCAACGTACTCAGTTGGTCCAACGAGGAGTTTTAGCAAGAGTGAATTTCACAAAGTCTTAAATCCATAAATGTTACCTAAGCTTTCCCGAAACATCGATTTCTTGGTCATTTCTAAACTAAGTCTGGTTAGTCAGGGGATTAGCTCGGTTGAATTTCTTGTTGAAGTTTTGCATACATTATTAGAACACTCAATCAAACGGATTGAGGGTGTTCAACTATTCATTTCCTAGAAGTTTCTCATAGTTGTT
Organism: Opisthorchis viverrini; assembly: GCF_000715545.1. Taxonomy (NCBI): domain Eukaryota; kingdom Metazoa; phylum Platyhelminthes; class Trematoda; order Opisthorchiida; family Opisthorchiidae; genus Opisthorchis; species Opisthorchis viverrini. The sequence continues at coordinate 515,411 of NW_008751979.1, read as the reverse complement.
TGTTTCAAATTATACTGGTTCAGACAGATTTGGTGTGAAATGAAGTACTTGCACAACGGGTAATAAACATGGGGTTCTACTAGATATGCGAACGTCTAGTTTGTGTAAGGAATGGCATCAACTGGATCAAGTAAACTGCCACTCATCAACCAGACACGGTATCTCTCCGTTTTTACTTGTCATTCACCAACGCACTCAGATTCGTCGTTGCTAGCATAGAGTTGTAAACATGAGTTCCCTGAAATGTCGCTATTGACAACTTGATCAAATGTGACATCGCATTAGTGTAACGTAAACCAACAATAGTAGGTTTGCCTTTGATCTCCCGATCATATACGCTGGTGGAGTGCACAGTCGGCATTCTAAACAGACTGAAACTAGTTTGATTAGCGATATGTTTGCGTTTTCCCGCGCGTTTGTTATCAGAGTAATCAATTTGCCCTGACTTTAAGAGAAAGGCCTACTTACCTGCAATCGGAGTTACTATAGTTTGTACCGGAGCTCGATTAAGTAGGACTTGCAAGCAGTGATGCAAAAAACGGTATGGCATCTTGCAACTTGGAAGGGAACATTCCTTCTGCATATACCCATGCGATTCAGAAGCACAAGATAGACTACCTCAGTCCTGGAAAGCAGCAAAGGGTGGAAAATAAGTGAAAAGATATGTGGTAACATTGAGTGTCGATGGCAATGTACAGTTTAACTACGGGTGACTAGAAATGATGTTTTCGACTTGTAGCGTTTCGTGACATATTTTCGAGTGAATCAAACGGTAATCATTCTAGCTGTTGGGGGAAAAGTACACCTCAGGATGCGATCATTCATTCATGATCTTATCAGTTAGTTTACTGACCACGGAGACTTTCTTGTCACCTGATTGGACTCACAACACTTATTGGTGTTCAGAGCGTAAAAGAACCAAACCAACTTCTCCTGGATTGGGGATCTACGGTGCATTTTGTAACCTTCTCTGTTGCACAAGCCAAGCAACCACCTGCCTGTACCCCACTGCCATGCTCATGAGACAGCATCGGAAGTGGAACCAAACCTCGATTTTGAACTTCCTTGTTCATAGAAGCCAAGCGTTGAATGCATTTCTCAATTTCTCGAAGGAACATGGTCTGTACTAGTAGTCGTAGGGCCAAAACTATAGAAGGTCTTTGGTCCCTATTGAAGGCGTCAGCATCTCGCCAACCAACAAAATGGCGAATACCGGGAGAACGGGACAAAGTGGTTCCTTTGATGGGAGGTTCCGATTCGGAGGACGAAGCAGGAAGTCAGCCTGCAAAACGAAAACCGAGCAGCTTGATTTACCCAAGGTGTTTGTTGAAAAATACATGCCTTCTTAACTTTCTGGATCAGTTTTGACCGGAACTTTACTCATTCACGCCACCCACATTGGTTTACCTTGAATCGTTGCCAACATATACATTTCTGTTTGGGAAGTTTAATAATTGGTGCATAATGTACGACTGAATGCAACTCCTAGCTGCCTCAAGCATCATACTGAATAGTAATACGTGTTCAGCGGTACACAAACGTCGATAGAAATCCAACGCCATAGTAATTAGAAAGCACGTTCCTACTTGTAAAAACAATTGTAGCAATAAATATATCCCTGTTACTGACAGTGATACAGACGCGTTCGCTTGCGTGTATGCAGTCCACTATCTGAGATGCTACAGTTCGCAGACAGAAAATCTTTTAAGCTGTTCTTGCTGATCTAATGGAAAGGAAGACTGTGCATTTCTGACAGCGCGCAATCGAAAGCAGCAATTGAGACCACTGATGGCGCTGCCAAGATCAGAAGTATTCTTGTAGATTTGTTGTGGGAAAGAAAGTGTAATCGCCGGAGGATTCAGTCACTACAGACGGTTGTTCTACGCATATCGGTATACTAGTATAATCCGCAGACACTGGCAAATGTATAGTTTGCCGTGCTATAGAAATGCTTGACGATTCGATCACTTGAGGAAACGATGGAACCTGAACATCTACGGTACAGTACGAAAATAATGTCATGCTAACTTCAACTCACGAACCACTATAAAGATATATTTGGGCGGCCAAGATATCAAATCCCCTGAATGTGAAGGAGACATAAACCAGAATTACTAGAGTGGAGCAAAAGATCACCTTGGGAATCAGCAGCCAAGCAAACGGAGAAAACGCCAAGACTGTCAGTTAACATCAGACGCTAAAACTAGTGGCGCGTGCAGCGTTTGCAGGAAAAGCTACCATCTCCACCGAATCATTTGAGGCTATTTTTTTGGCAAATCAGTCGAACATATTCACTGTGACCTTCGAGCACTTGAGCGTGGACTCGATGCTGAATATGCTAAGTCCGAATACGGACGGAGTAGCTAGGACGTGGATAGCGTTCCTGTAGACGTAACAGAAATGACTAACTGGTTGGTCCGTATCTCAAGCATCGCACTCGAACTCATTCCCTTTGAGTTGCAATGGTACCCGGGGGGTTTGGTGAACGACCTACCAATACCAACCATAAATCTAGTAGCTTATTGATCTAATCGGGACAGAAAATTAGGTCAGTGTGTTAGAATTCGGGCAATGGATTAAACAGAAACCGTTCGATAGTGCACGAAGTTCTGTGCTGGAAAAGTAGGCATATTTAAAAAAACTCGAAGTGACGTACTGTTTTAAGGCTGAAGCGGTCCGAAAAGTACACAAAAAATTGGCAAAATTTTGAGAATCGTTTAAAATTTGAACGGAATTATCCGTATGCGGTTGGGGAATGGATGATAGGGAATAGAGAAAATCATTCACGCTGCTAAGCACTGTTGGTCCTAATGTTTTAGAATCACGTTACCACCTTTAGTATCCTTTGTACAAGTTGATCGGTTGTATTTAGTTCTCGTGGAAACTTTATTGGAAAACTTGAGGAAGTTCTACTGAATTTGTTTTGATGTTTATGTGAACGGTTCGGAATTGAAGCCACGCCCGATTCTCTTCAGAAAGAATGATTGAGCTCTTTGTCAGTTAAATTTCTGTAACTTCTGTTAGAAATTGTACGCTTAATTTTCCGATGCAGACTATTGCAGCTCGGCAACTGCATGCAACGAAAAGACACGTTAAGTGGGTAGGTAATAGATGATGATAAATGGATGAACACGTTACTGGAGTACGAGTGGGATGTGAGTTTGGGAGGTAGCTACCTCCCTGTTGTCTTTTGACCAGGATGGAATGGTCGTCCAGTTATTTGGTCATAGCATACCATTGGTATTGAACTAGCTGTTATCACAAAGAAAATGCCAGATTATGGACTAAGTGATCATAATGTGAACGCTAAGGAAAAAACCGACTGATCACGATGTCATGAAATGTCTGTGGGTGATGGTCATCAAGATGGGACGTTGGTCGGTCTGAGATGGTTATCGCACAAGAGACTGTGTCCAATCAATAAGTAGGAGTGTTGGACATATAATTTGTAGAGGGTACTTTTGTCATCTCGTTCGATAGGATCAAATTTGAAGCTCATCTATATTTTATTGGGATTGGCAAAATAAGGAATCTCCTCCCACCAAGCGAGCAGAAACGGTGGTTTAAAGGATTTTTCATCCTCCTGAGGTGTTTGCTCGTGAGCGCACAGCTCAAAAAAAGCTTTCTATGGAAAGTATGGGACAAGAATCCAACCGAGAAGCGATGAAACTCTCTCCTACAGTTCTGCTCACTCCGTTCATTTTTTAATCAAGTCCAGAGAGCTTGATCTGGGTCAGGTGGCTAATTCGAATGTGGCCGATCAAACGTTGATCTCTCAACTGCAGTCCGGCGTCTTGTCCGTTTGGAGCTACACTGGCTCGATATAAGTGAAAGTCCACCGTACTACTGACCCGAGATCAACCCTATAACCGAAAATTTGTTTCTGCTTATCAATTCCAAGCGTAAGGACAATGATTTACCATACGGGTTACACGGGTCATAACAAGCAACAGGAGGTTAAATAAAAAGGTCCCATTTATTTGTAATGTACTACTCATAAGGCTGCTGAAAATCCGTCGACAGCCCACGACCGGTTTCGCCCTTTTTGGTCCTATTTAGTTTAGATAGTTGGTAGGGGAGATGTGAGATTGCCACCAACTTGGGTCAGACTGAGAATAAAGGCTGACTTCGAATGGTCTTTTAGCGCTTCTTGGTACACTACTTGCAGCAAGCTAAACTAGGAACTCGACCTGAATGCTCCTGAGTTCGAAACTCTAGCTTACTGGTACGAGTGTCGGTTCTTCGTGCTTTCTTGCATCCGGATTTCTTTGACCTTTGACCATAAAGATGATCGTTAATATTAAAGTATCCACTCGATGACCTGTTCGCATTGGGTCTGGCGACGGCGAGTAATACGCCCATTCGCAAACTTGTTTGAATTTAGCAGGAGATTCAATCGTCTAACTGACTTCTGTCCTCCACATACTACGTAAAAACCCCTACAGAAACGTTCTGGCCAGTCGGAGGTTGCATTTAATGTGCGTTCCCGAACCCTTGTTGATAGTTTCTTGATACTCATGATTTTGTTTTGGTCTTTGCGCTCATAACATTACCAGAAGACAAAAGTTTTATCATGTGCGCTGAAAGTGATCACTTCCACAGGCTTTGTAAAAGACCTTCAGAACAACCGGAGGGATTGCACTGCATGCGGATGAAGTAGACTGAAAAATTGAGGACACCATCTCAGCAGGTACATACTGTTCTCCAACTCACGATGATTTCTAGGATTGGATATGGTTTCTAGGCTTCGATCAGGAAAGGTAACTCTTGGGGGTTATGTAGATCCAAACAAGTGCTCATAGTCCGTTCTGATAAAATAAGAATCCACTGGATTAATTAACTTTTTCGACTGCTCACGTAATCCAAATACTTTTTCTGGTAGGAACGGAAGGAATCGATCCAGGAGCAAAAGCTAAACAGTGGGGCGATCTGGTGATAATGAAAGATTTCGAGCTGCCCTATCGCCAGTGGAAGTACACCGGCTAAAGCAACCAACAAGTTTTTTAGAGTGAGAATGCATTATCTTCATTTTGTCTCGTACAAGTTTCAAAAGCTGATCGTACCGTACGAACATGGCTCTTTCGGATAGATGAATGGACTTGAACTTGACACTACAGTGCGTTGTTTAACAAGGGTATATTGTTGTCTGTGGTTACCACATTGTTTGGAGTTTGTGTACAACAGCAGTGTTCAGGTTTCTCTGAACAGAATATATGGGCTGAACAAATATCGTAATTTCTAGAAGTTATCAATCACATTCCATGTGAAATTTGCAGTCGGTCCAAACATCCAAATAGGATTGCGTGTAAATGAATCGGTGAAATTTGGAAAAAAATGCATCATCCTGTTTTGTCCAGTAACTGGCGGAAGGCAGTGGTCCAGTATGTGTGCACCAAGTGCGCCGTCATGTTTGATTTCTCTTGTTACACGTTCGTTAATCATCCACGTTACGGAAGTCACTCCCCAAGCTGTCTGAAACTCTCATTCGCGACCAATCAAGCCCTGCGCACATTTGCATAAACATTTTACATTCATATCTCGGAATCGCGATAATTGACCAGTCAGATTATTATTTAAATTGGACTGAAAAAATCGATAACGGTGTTCATGTGACTAGTTGTTTTTTTAACAAGCCGAAGAGTCGGAAACAAATACAGACTTGGTGTGACATCCGAGAAAAGTCCATGAAAAACCCAAAAATTTGGGTAACGACAAAGTGGATGTGATGGAGAAATAATTGGCAGGCATACATACATTAGTAGTGTCCCAAAAACCACTGACTGATCACTGCGCTTCACTCTGTTCCCCAGTAACGCACTGATGTTATCACCTCGACTGGTGATGAAACGTTTGATATCGAATAGCTTAGCTCAGAGAACAAATCAGCGGTGACCCGATATTCATTTAACTCTTGATAGCGACAGCGCATGCCCGTCGATATCCACGGACGTCATTATTGATGACAATAAAGCAAACGTGAATGAAAGTTCAAAACTTCTAAGCAACCCACATGAATTCTTGTTAGGATTATATTTGTTCAGATTGGCGCTCTTTCAGCACTTTCCTCTGATTATAACCATACTAGTGAATGCAATATTTTCACCATTCATCCACCTCAAAACATAACAACCATCCACAGATTCAATAAACGAGCACTCCGATGGATTTCCTTGTGAATCTCTATGTCCGCCAGACAAAGATCAGTTCATTTTCATGACCGAAAACTATAGCGATAAAGTATTTTCGATTTGGTTCGATTTGTACTCTGATCTCAGTTGCCGTTTCCCAAGTTGGCTAATTTAGCTTGATCGCTGTACCAAGTTTGATTTTAATTTTCTGTGTACTACAGGAAACTGGCCTGATTATTCATGTGCGGCCGGACGGAATTAACATTCAATTGCTTTGTACGCAAATAGTTTTAGTTGCTCACAAAGTGCGAAACGGTGGCCCCCGCTAATCAACTTGAACCAAGCCTACAACCAGACGAAGGGACCCATTAGCTGCACAATGCTCTTAGCTGCAAAACCTTTACGAGTGGAGTAAAACCTTTTTGCGCCAAAATATTGCATTTTGTTGCGTATGTGCTGAAACCTAAAACCATCCTCATATGTGTTCATATTTTTGCAGCTCACCAAATTTCATTGTCCACTGAAACGGTCATAACTCTGGCAGTAAGATCAGGTGGAATAGTTTCCCAGTATCGCTGAGACCCCGGGATGCCCAAATGTGACTCAAAAGTTTGGACTCCTACTCTGAACTCCGTTGCCCGATTGCTTTAATACATCAACGACACAAATCAATCTTTCGAAAATTCAATTCATTTGTGCGAATACTGAGTGCTCCAAGCGCAAGGCACTCTAGTTTGCACTCTATTTCTCGCCTTGCTTTTATGTTATGCATTGGAGATCGAATACAAGAATGCAAACCAGTCGCATTGTTACAAACGCTACATGAATGACTCATTTATTGTCCAAAAAAGCATAAAGCCACCTAATTTGCCTTGATACATCCACTCACCATGTGTACAACTGAACCTGAGAAAAAGCGACACACTCGCTTTTCTCAACGTATTATGTGACGCGAAATCAGATGCGTCGATATCTAGGGATGTTCATCATAACTTCGGTGCAGCAGATAACCTATATTTTAGTAGTTTCGTCTCAGTCAAATTATAGCTGACGCTTCCAAAGACTCTTTCTATACTTGATGGTCAACTCTACTAATCTCGCTAATTAGAAGTCGACTATGAGCCCCTCCGAAGTCGTTTAAATGGAAGTGGATATCCAGACGCATCCGCTGGGAAGTACTCGCCTCTACATAAACCTGTAGCCCACTTCAGCCTGTAAAAAGGGGGTCCATAAACACCTATCATTTAAAGACAATAAGAATCATCGAGGGTCCTATATCTATACAATGGTTCACCGCGTCCGCGGCGCGTTTCAAGCGGAAAGCATGGCATGCGTGTTCGGAACTGCAAGAATACCCATTCTGCTAACGAACGCTAGGCTAATAAATCTAGGCACCTCAAACCATTTCTTCTAATACGAGGAGACACGTAAAAACTTGTACGTAGATAGAACTGAAAAACCACTGTCTAGACGCAAGTCAGAACACTCGGCCTCTTTGGTCAACTATCAATGAACCCAGAATATCTACAACAAGGAATATCCTAGAGACCAATTGTGCTGTGCAGCTATGTGGGTTTCGACTTGTCAGGCACCAGAATAGATTTATCACCTTTCGTTTGGCAGAGGTTGTCAGGCCAATAGAACCAGGACTAACTGCTCAAAATTTGATGGTTTCAACATTAATTTCACCCGTGTGAAGCTAATGGTGAGATCTCGGAGGCTTTACCACATTCACTTATTTTTAGATTCCCATTGCTGCCGAAAAGTTCATCGGTATTTTTTATGCTGACAGTGAGTAAAACGTTATGACTTCCAATAGTATCACTTCTTTTACTACGAGAACTTCGTTTATTCTTCACGCCAAATGATGAATTACAGTACATCAAAGAGACTACGAAGTTACGATTACGCGAAAACCAACACTATCAGCCCCATATACGCCTTGCTGTTAAGAGTTAAGAAATTGCGGAAAACACTGGGATTATTGTCTTATGTCCCTAGGTATCTTGTAGCCAACGCGGATTAGCACTACAGACCTTGCTCACTTCAGTCTGTAACTTTATTATGCTGTTCTGCCTGGGTGGGGAGTTGAAGAACACCCATAATCGTAGACACCCGAGTAATTTTGGGTTGTTGCTCATAGCTGATTCAAGGTGTGATGGAACCATATGTTCTCTCTACCTGTCCTCCTGCCTGGGTATACATCGCAATCGGTATGAGGTTTTCCCGTTGCGACTTTCTCACTTGAAGATAATCCATAACTGAACAAATTCATCAGGCATTACAGGTTCTTACAAGAAATTCGCTTAAAGGATTACATCTGGCCGCACCAGTTTCGACATAATCCTGATTGTGATTTTATTTGACTCAAGTATTCGTGATCAGTTGCCTCCCGGCCTTTTTACTCAAAGAAGAAATGAGTGACTCCAATGTCGCATCCCAAAGCGGCCCAGCGTGTATACCTGAACAGAATTGTTGAGTGGCGTTTTCCACAGTCCTGCTTAGTGCGTGAAAAAAGGATCCGGTGACGAAAATTGACGTGCAGGCAACTCCAGAAAATTATCGCGCTAATGATGATTCGAACTTATTTATCAGTGCTCATTTGTTGTACAAATGCGTGTGCCCATGAATACCTCAGTTAAAAAAGAAAAAAATAATTGCAAAGGGATATTTTTGGTACAATCCTTAGTTGGTTAGATTTTTATTTGACGGGCAAACCAACACATTACACATCATAGAAGGGTCGGATGGCTATAGTTCCTAACAGGAAATTTCTTTTTATAAAAAAAGCGCTGACTGACCACTATTATAACCGAAAACCTTATGGTTGAAACAAACGTAAAGTCTGTTTCAGATCAGAACTGAATCGCTCTCCTCGAATAGGGAATGTCAACGACAAAACAGCCTCCTTTATCCAAGGCTCTGATGGTATGGCTCATCCTGGGTGGCCGTGTCAAAACTGGAATCACGCTATAATAACCCATCTAGCACATGGTTGCGCCATACTTGTTCATAGTCAGATGTCGGGGTAAAAACGGGTGGTCCAAGAAGTTGATTTCCGGTGACTTGAAGGTGACGCAATCACCCTTGAGATGAAAAGTAAACAGAATTGACAAGGGTAAAGCTGGCCTAGATCTGCTGCATCTTGAATTGTCAATCTGTCCTGTTCGAATGCAAAACTATGACCACCTGTCATATATCGCAATAAGTCATTCCTCTTTACGTCATATCCGCTTTTAAGCGTATTACATACGACCCTGAGGTTGTTCGTGATGCACAAAAACAAAAAAATACCGATCAATATTCATTCTATAATAAGGAGGCAAGTACTTTCTTGAAAAAGTACTCCCACTCCCAAGCGAAAAAAATATCATTGATATAAATAGCATGCGTCTGACGGGAACTTCGTAGTTATTTTTGGAGAGAGATATATTTCCAAATTAAGGCTTTGCTTGCTTGGACACAATGTTTGTATTGGTCAAGCAGTTGCTTCCCAAAGTACTGTTATTATCAGAATGAAACTGTTGATTGTTTTTTCGCTGTTTGGAGCGAAATACAATTACTCAGAACACGGATGACAGTAGTATATTTGATGAAATCCACACTGGCTAGTCTTGGACAGCTTTCGGATTGTTCCGGCATAGCCTACTTAGTTGACCGTCTAATATCCTACCCAATTAAGTCATCAATTTGAGTCTTTCTTACCTTTTTGTGAAATTAGGGATGCCCACATAAAAGTCAAGAAATTGCACCCAAGCGTCATATTGTATCATTGTAACATAAACCGGGCATAATATGGGCTGTAAAACGGCGGGGGAGGGGAAGGAACGAGATTAAAGATTGTGCGTCCCACAAAAGTGTCTTGGATGTACTATGTAGGTAGAACGTCACTTGATCTCAAAACCCTAGACTATCGGTATGAGACGAGGTCAAGTTAATGGTAGAACTAACCGTTTACCATTCAGCTGAGGGGTTGAAGCTACTAGAATTGGGAAAACAAGAGAAATATAAAGAAAATTTCCAGGGGCCGAGTTTTATTATCTATTTTCTATTCTGTCCCAACACTTCTCTACAGAACGATATGAAACGCGAAGAACACCAACCGGTTTCATTTAAGCTTGGAGAAAGAAATGTAAATGACGGCTGCCAGTTAATACTAGGTTTGGTGTTTTGCACTAAAGCAGTGGCGTCCTGTGTCAGCACCATGTGTAACCAGAACTTTCGTTTTCATTCATTTCCTCAAACTCATCCGGTCGACTCAAAATCTACCTATTTACTTTCACAACAAGCAGACGAGGGTTCAGTTCACGACCATGATCGCTGTTAACGTACTACTAGGGTTGTACTGAAAGTAAGACAAATGTTGCGTTCTCCTTTTTTCAGCTGACAAGCGCTCTTCATATTATAGTTCTTGGTGAAAAAATTCTTTCTCAGTACACAGGTGCTGCTCAGTATAGTCTCTATCAAAATAAATTCATTTATGTTTACGTTAACCTAGTTCTCAAATTCTCTCTAAAATATATCGGGTGTGCGCCGTTGTATCCACTTTTTTCCAGTCACTTTCGTCTCTTTGGTACCGCTTTTGTCACCGAAGAATGTCTTTTGTTGTATCATACGTGTAGAAATCGATGGGTGTCAGATACGGGTTATACGATGGACAATAAACCACCGACAACTGTAAATTACTGATTGCCCAGCTCGCTAATAAAGACGCATGTGAAGGACCTTGGTGTTGGTGGATTGGGCTCCCTTGTTCGCTCCCCGCGGTGCTCTTTTGAGTGTTGCAATTATGTTCGTTGCTTATGGCAATACGGCCACCTTCAAGAAAGTCTTGTCATCTAGTCACTGTGACTTCCTTATTCGACCAGTAACTCTTAAGTCTGCAAGATTTTGGAGAAAAGTCATGAAGCGTTAATTAATGGTCTTTCGTTGCGTGATTTGTCCTCAACGCTAGTCTCTCCTTATTTAAAATTCTATTCCATTTGTGGCAATTGATCTGGTGTCATTTCCGTGGACGTTCATCAGGATTCTCTGAATATTGCACATTCTGCATCGTTCCTTCATCAAAAACTCAGTGGTGGCTCGCGTTGTCTGGAATTCACTAGCTACTTTCAATAAAAAGGAAAGATTGGTAGTGGATAAAAACCATTTCACAAACTTGTATGATTTAACGACGTATGTTGGTGTTGGTGAAAACTGTGGCGTCAACTTTACTTGCAACCCTGCTACAACCCTCGTAATATCATACCTATTTCTGATAAAATATCGTCTACACTGTACTGCATATGGGTACTCATATTCAAAGGGACAGTAGACATTTGGGAGATTGTGGGTAAGTATAAGTTGCCTTATACAGATAGTAGTTCCAGAATTACCTAGGAGGTCCAAATAAATCACATCTGATGTAACAAACTAACCACGAAAAGCAGGACGCGACCGTATATAGTTCGTCTCTCACGCTATGTTGTGCGTATCCACTGTGTGACGGACCGCGTGCACTCCAAGTCGTCCGTAGCCTCGGAAAGATGAGCGACTGTGTGTAATCCGCGGTGAGTACACTGACGTTTTGACGAGGATGCCAGGTTTGAATCAGACTAAAGAGGGAGCGAGCACCAAATTATGTATTAACAGTGAGTCTGATAACCGATCCGCTTGCAGATATGTCCGTCTGGGCATGCTTGCGTGCTTGAGTGCGTACACGTGCGTCAGGACGTGACACACCCAATCCGTCAGGTCTGTTGGCTCACTTTCTTCCGTTTTCTATATTCACTTTGAGAAGCTTGAATGCGTACACCACAACTACGAGTTCTCCATGTATCACTGGACTGTTGCGTACGACGCCAGCAGAGTTAGGAATAGGATCAGTCGCTGAACCTGCACTTGTCGGCTTATTGGATCGGTCAAGGTCCAAAACGTGGGACGGTTAAGTTTCACTTTCCTCTGGTCTCTATAGTAAAGCCATGTGAGCTGATGTCGCATTGCGTAGAGCACCGACCAGGACCAGGAAAACTTAAGTGTATAATGAACAAACTGGTTTAGCTATGGTCTACGGAGATGATGCATTCGGTCCCAAGTTTATACCAGGAATTGCAATTGAGACCAGCGTGATAAGGTAACAACCAATAAGTGGGTGACTGTGTCAATCACACTCATGAAACGGGGAGCGATTCACATTTCTTTTGTTACAACATTCGGGTGTTTTTGATGACCATGGCTGTCGTCTGGATAAGTAACGCCATCCAAGCCTATAGTAGCCCGATGTTGTTCGCCACCGAAACCTCCTAGTTTGGGTTGCCGAGGCAATCGTCTGTATTCAATGTTTTTTTCATATTTTCGAGGAACTGTACAGTAATCTTTGCACTGTGCTGTACTATATTTTGTGGTGCGGTGTGCCATACTGTATTGTTTACTACTCCATATATATATATATATATCGTTAATACATATGCGCAAGTCCCGCCTTCACACTTGACCATCTATACCTTGCGCGCAGATTGTATTTTCTACTGTACACTTGGGCTTTATGCGGCCTCTAAATACACAAATCGATCCACAGCATCATTTTTCTTACCTTTAACTTACATCGGACCAGACGAAAATTGCGGGGAACGTTACCAAGATACGACTTATGCTTGATTGAGCGCACTTTTGCAGTCACCTTTGGATTCCGCGTCTTGAACTTCCAGCGAGCTTTCCATTCAGATTGGTCATGGGTTTTCATCATCAGCTCGATTGTGTTTTATACCATAATCACTTCATTTCCTGCCTCTGTCTTGTCTTTGCTTAAGTGTACACTATGTTCGCCTCACCGGGAACACAAAACTGCAGTGCATCGTAATTGGGACGATAACTGTTTTTGATCTTAAATGCATGTCCTCGTCAGCGTTTAATTTCCTATAGAGATTTGGTGCCCACAAACCACTGGGTACAGATCAGCTGCTGAACTGCCATTTGTTTTAGTAGCGTTGCGTTAATGGCTACATTTTTGTTGCCAGGTAAAAGGTATCATCCATATGATGTGTCTTCACCCTGCGTGAAAATCATTACCAGAAGACAAAAATCTAGGTTTTCCCAGTTAGTTTTCCGGATGATATTTGCTGTTGACCATCTCCAAAAGTTAATTAGTTGAGGGGTGTGTGGAATACAATACTACGATACCGACAGATCACTTCAAGGAGAAACCATTTCTTCAGGGAGACTGGGAAGCATATTCCGACTTCCATCGCCTGATCTTGGGGTCGCTATGTGGGATTATCGAGGCACCTAACCTATCCACAGAATCAAATGCGTTTGAAATCGACAAGTACTGCCGTGGCCATGGTTCGCATGCTGGAATATTACGGAGGCCAGTGGACCACATGTGGCTAAATATGTCTTCATTCCGGTAAACCGAGTGCCTCCTAAGGCAGTACCCCACGTCTAAAGCAGGCAAGGCAGTGAACAAAAATATCTAACTATCGTCTCCGAAATGCTTAGTGAATGAACCCTACAAACATTAGGCTTTTCAAAGCACTGGGTCTTGTCCCTTTAAAAAGAAATAAAATAACCTGTGAAGTACTGGTATGAGAGGCCTTGAAACTCACAATTACACCCCACTTGGGACGCTGTAGTGAAAACTTTATTCACAATTTTAGCCATCTTGAGTACGAACCGCCTATCAGGTGGTTTTCAGCCTATCAAAATCTGGCCTGGTTAGCAGCCAGACCAGTCAAGCGTTACGCCTGACAACAATATTAGTTCACAGCGGAAAATCCTATGAACAGTTATGATTCTATGGGGCAAGTTAAATGTCACTAGAAACGTTCGACAGCTGTCCAAAAAGTGCTGATACCAGAACAGCACAAAATTCTGTGTAAAAGAATAAAAGCCACCCTTTTGGAGCAATTCCACCTGCCGAATCGAAATGCTGCCTTTCCCAAATATAGGGGACACCCTCAGAAATACATTTTTCCCATCGCTGTTCATGGAAATTGATGTATTCTGATTCGTGAGAAGAACTGAAAAGATCTAAGTGATATCCGGGACAAATAAGCTGAATGACGCACTCGATTGCTACCTGCAAAAAACAACACGCCGATGTTGTCCTTATATCTGGACTAAGAAAAATAAACCGCCGCACGACTTCATCCTTACTGCTCTGTTACCAAGACTGGAAACTTCGATTCGATCAAATAGTTGTCCTTGAAAAGTGCTTATCAGTTTTGCTGCTTTATGCAATCCGTTCTCTATGGGTTAGTTCAAACCATTCCTGGGAAGAATTCCACTGCGAATTTCCACTGTAAAACTACGAAAACCAGACTTGAAATTCCAGAAGGATATCATCAATGAAACAAATTCTATCGTCAAAGGTGTTTACTTGAGCGACCTCTTTTATATTTCTGGTAGTTTTGTCGAAATACTTCAAAGTCACCACCAGTCTCTTCTAGAGACAACGGAAGCACATTTATCTGCCGATCATAATCACTAGCTGGTATGGGTAATCACCTTCAGATTAGACTGAATACCTCTGACTTTGGATGATCTTTAAGCACCAATCGATAATTTGTAGAAGCTGCTGGCCTTGTTCTCCGCGCAACTAATTTACCGGACTGAGTGAGGTGCGTAGTGAATGACCTTTGAGATAATGAAATTACCTACGAGTTATTTTTTTAACGCTGCTTCATTTATCACTCCCGTCTTCAAGCTATACTGAATTTGAAAGAAAGTGAACGCACGACATTTTGGAGGTTTGGTTGGTGCTTTTGAGGTACCGCTTTTCGATACTCCATCATCTGACAGCTTGTTAACGCTCGGTGTCAGTCGGTCCGCTGAGGCCTCTTATAAAAGGAGAAAAGCAAAAAACACAGGTTAAAAGTGTTTAGCCGACAACAAAGTGACAGGATCGATATCTACTGTGTTTACTATCACTCTGATTTAAGTGGTTCTGACATTGATGATCTATCTTTGGTTGCGCAATGACTTGCATCCCGGTTAGTGATGCGCCAGATGGGTCTGTTACCACTAGTCCACTAATCCAGGCTGGACGCAACTGAATTGTCACACCTAAACGAGAGAACGTGTTCACACAGAGCGACTGGCTTGCCTAGCGTCCAGATAGTTGATCAGTTACCTTTTCTGGTTGTATTCTTAGGCAGATAGTACCTACCTAACTTGAAACTTGCTGGACGATTTTGCAGCCTGTCGCCACGTAGATGCACATTCCAAGTGATCTGCTATGTCAACAAAATACACTCCAACATCTGGAACAAAGTCTCAACAGAATCATGGACCGGCCTATGTGCAACACATTGAGTTAATGGACTATATGAACGAAAGGTTTAGCTGGGCTGCAGTTGGTTCTTCCATTAACGTTAACGTTAAATGAGTGCATTTCGCTGTTAGGTGCTCTTCCATCTACCCAGTGTTCTCTCTTGGTCTCCAGCAGCAACATTTATACTCGCTTGCATCGTAGTACTTTTCATTCTCTAAAACATTTTGACCGGTCTGAAAAATAATGGGTAGTAAACATTCATTTTGGTATTTTCTTTACAATCCTTCAATATAAAATTTAAGATTATGCTAGGGTTATTACATTACTTTCTGTTTTTGACAACTTTTAAGGAAATCACTAATTTTGCCGTATTATTGAGACTCAGGGCGAATGACTAAAGTGGTACCTCTTCAGACTCAAGACAGGTAATCAGAGTCGGATGAACAGCAATACAGAGGAAGATCTACCATATCTCGAAGAACGTGTTTGTCAATATCGAATACCGGTTACAGTTTAGTTTACTAGATACTAACGGTCCAATCAAAATCCCCGTTCTTGTTGCACAGTGAATGTGGTAAGCCAGGACGGTTTCCTCGGTTGAATTATGTTGTTGAAGCATTTAGCAGAGAGAAAAGTGTTATATTAATGCCACCGTCATAGCAAACGGCTAAATGGCACCAGTGAAGAGGGCATTACAAAGTGGTTAGCCGGCGGACCAATTATTTGCAATATCTGCGGCCTAATAGAGTGATGGAGGGTGGATGCCATACCGGTCAGATGAGCGCCAAAAGACAACAGAAGATGGAAGTTGTGACAATTTGTTTCGTAACATATGAATTATGTCTTAGGTCCTGCAATGAACTACCAGCATTCTAGGTTGTGTTAGGTTTGTGTTAAACATTGATGCATTTCCGCCCCGCTTCAGACCCAAGCGGTGGAAACCGTCGCTGCTTCCACTACTACTTTAAATACGTGTAGAAATAATATGATACTGCAATGGTTTGCCGTTAAAGAACGTGGTCTAAATCATAAGATAACAAACGGTATCCAGAGTTCAACAGTTGAATATACACCTTTAAATTTCGGTTACGAATGTTGTTTTGCTCGGGAAGTTTCTTTCAGTTAGTTGCTCGTTTTTCTCCATGAAGTGGGTAAAGCCTTTCTGTATGGACCACTGCCACAAGATAAACAGAGAATATCTACGACATTTTAAATCGTTCCTGTAGGACCAGACCTTGGATTTGTAGATGTTGTTGAAGGGCATATCGATAGACATCGTACCCCAGAAAATCAAGCTGATATCTGTTGTTTTTGCAATCTGCTATTTGTTTGGTAATAACAGTAATGCAAGATGTAGCGCAACGCGGAGAGCTGACATACGTTATGACACAGGTTTACCTCTAATAACAGAGAGATGCGTAGTGAAAAAGCATAACACAACATCATTTAAAATCGGGCGTTTAGTAATTCAGGCATCAAAAGAAGTAAACCAATAACCAATAATCAAGTAGACGCTGCTGTCAAATTTGAAGCCCGAGTTCGTCCCTGACTCATTGAGATTTCTCCAGAGGTGCGTGGTTTCCCCCATTCACTCAGAAGCACCCAGAGTCAAGGGGGTACACCTTGGAAATGATTCAAGTCCACCTCCAATGGGCGCTCAATACCACGCCGGTTAGCTCAAAGATACCTGGGAAACGCTACACGCAGATCCATTTTTGCAAGGGATGAAAAATTCAGCTGATTCCTTGCACGATATCACAATGGTGACTACATGAGCTAGTCATGCTTATTGAATTCATTCACCAAAAAAAACAGGAAAAACGTCCCCATTTCTCTTAGTGTTCTTTATTTTAGCCCATGATCAGCTCTTTTGCTTGCTCCGTTTTGAATTGGTCTTCGACCTCGGAATGATTTCCAAATAATGAAACTTCCCAATTCAATAAGTGCAATTAAACCTGATGCGCCAAACTTCGGGTTTGAACAGATCGTTTTTATGTTCATAGTCATATAACATTGAACCACAAGTCACTAAAAATCACTACAATCAGGCTTACGTTCAGGAACGTTTAATGGTATGCTGGCTCATTTGAAAATATATTTTATTGAATGCTGCGTCCTTGGGTAGCAAAAGGAAGCATAGTATTAAAAATCGATAGGCGACAGATGGCACCAGAGCACATGCTGGGTCCAGTATTTCTAAATGTAACCGACTGTGCTGTGCCTGCGTTTGATGGAGTCGTGATGTAATGAGACAACAAAAATTAAAAACAATTGCATTGAGCTGTACGAGGACTGATCGATAAAGCTGAACACCAGTGACTCAGTGGTGCCAACCAGCAATCCACGTTTCAGCTTGGAGTGAAAATATTTCAAAGGCGCGCACACTTCACACAAACCAGGCTTACAGTGAGTAGACAAAGTTGTACACCACTAAGAACGATCCGTAATCAGAAAATTGCGAGCTACCGGCGAATGTAGCGGTGTTTAGCTGCGCCTGTACGCAAATGTGTGGCGTTGCAGCACTTGGTTAGATTACATGCACAGGCCTTATTTGTGCTGTTCAGACCGGCTTCGCAATTTACCGGTCAATTTTTATGCAGCACTGACTATGTGTTTGGTAAAAAAATCGTCGAGTTTTATAGAGCGAATTCGCGATAGGAATCAAGAATAGGCTTTGTGAACGTAAGGAATAGTTGATTAAACGAACGACTGACAGGCTCAGCATATTTTTTAGCGACACTGACCAGTGTTTCAGCAGCTCACATGTTGGCAGGAACTCTTTGATCATGAAAGTTTAACATAGGCCTAGAATGGTCTGTTATCGTCGTCTGCGAAAATTCACTCACTCATCTATGACCCAGGGAATAAAAAATTGAGTACTATATTCGCTCATCTGCTTCTTGAATCCATCGGAACGGAATAGACTTGTAATCATAGGTTGGTGGGATTATTCTGACAAATCAACAATTGCAACCATGTTAACAAATTTTAAATAAC
Source organism: Opisthorchis viverrini (assembly GCF_000715545.1). Taxonomy (NCBI): domain Eukaryota; kingdom Metazoa; phylum Platyhelminthes; class Trematoda; order Opisthorchiida; family Opisthorchiidae; genus Opisthorchis; species Opisthorchis viverrini. The sequence goes on along the minus strand of NW_008751979.1, from coordinate 497,036 downwards.
TCTTGCTCCAAAAGGTGTGCTGTGCTGAAGCAATGTCGTAACGGGCCGTTGGTGTATCGATCACTATGTCGCGAGACAGTGGAAACGGCATGCCAAACGAACATTAATACTCTCCAGCATGCTTTGGTAACGAAACATCTGGAGTATCAAGCTAATGCGCTGAAAACGTAGGCTGGTGTTACGCACAGGTTTCAGCCCGCAAAGATGACCAATCCAATCGTTCATTTGCTCGTCCATCCACTCTTTCATTTGATCATCCATTCTCTCTTTTAGTCAACTACTTGTGCAGAATTACATAAAAAGTTGGAAAACATCACCTTGGTTTCTGCAGCGCTAATTAGGATAAGTTTTGCTCACCTGTTGCAGGTACCATTACAGTTTTGTTGTGTAAAAGTGGTTAGAACGGAATCGAAGATTTCTTACAATAGGAGTCGGGACAAATCTGCATCATGAAGGCAGATACACGACCCTTCTTTCAAGGGCGAATAACCAATAGGTTGGTTGCGTTTAGATCTACCTCATCTGACTGAGAAACAGCGACTTGTAACACCTGTACAACGTGCACTTCCCTTCTCTTTGCGCTTCGATTCTTATATTTGAGAGATCAACGCAGGGGTTTCAACCTGGCTTCAGGAAATCTCGTATGCGAACTAAGAAAGCGTTGTCAACGAGATGTAGGATACATGCACTCTGATAGGTATTTCTAATTCCTAACGTCTTAGTAGCTCCGGTCCGTAGATTGCTTGACAAACTAACGCGGTTTTAGTCCGTGTTTTCACAATGATTTTTCTATTAAATTACAGTTGGTCCAGAGTAGGTAGCAGTTTGGTAAGCTAGTTTACAGATTAACAAGGCATGCGTATGGTCAACGAGTGTCTGAAAAGCTTGTTTTTGGGACATCTACCCATTGTGAACCATCCTATTCAGTGTAGGTGAGTTTGATCAATAAATCGAAAGCGCCAGTGGACCTTCAAATGAGAGTTGAATTGGATTGGTTCCAAGTAAACTGTTTTCTGTCTGTGGATGGACGAAACAAGATATGCTAAAATGATGTGAGATCAGAATTGAAATTTTTGGTTATTCTGCTTAAAAACGGTACTGAGGAAGATGATCACTTGGCAGATTTAAGCACAGTTATTTGATGTACGGTTGTTTAAAAATTGAGGTGAATGAAATTTCTGGATTAGTTACTGTTTCTATCTATTTTCCACAATAAATTAGCAAATATACTTGCGCAACTAAAAGCGTGTCAGAACATCCTTCCACAGGTCAGTTTAACGGGGCAGAGAGATATTGTCTTTAAGAGTTGCACAGTGGAAGTTTGCAAATATTTAGCGGAGTACACTCATTTGTAAACCATTTGGTTTTGGCGAGAGACTCACCTGGAACCCAGCTGAATATCTCGTTTGTGATGTTCTCAGGCAGCTGAATGTGCTGCACCAGGCCGCCTCATGTTTCAGTCGCTACGATATTCGAGATATCGTGAAGCACGTATATTCGTAACCCACTACTCATAAGGTTGCTAAAAGTTCTTTGACAGTTCACGACTGGTTTTGCCCTTGTTGGGGCTCATCAAGTAGGCGCAGTCCTCGAGTTTCTGTCAACCTTATGTTCTAATTGAAGCCAAATAGCACGAAATAAACTCATTTGCAAACTAATTTGGTTTCGCGAGGGACTCACTTAGAACCCAGATGAATCTCTCGTTTATGGCGTTTTCAATTAGAACATAAGGTTGACGGAAACTCGGGGAGTGCGCCTACCTGATGAGCCCCAACAAAGGCGAAACTGGTCGTGGGCTGTGGACGAATCTGCTGATGTTTGTTTTCTTCAACAGCACCAGTTGGCTTTTTAGGTTTTAGCTGATTAGGTTTTTTTAGCTGAATGCCCACTGTTTTCCAATTTTCCATTTCACCTGGAACACTGCACTGTTTGTTGTGTAATGGCAACAATTATTTTCAAAGCGAGCTGACGGGTTTGATCGCCACAGGGTAACCTTTTTGTAGATTCAGCTTACGCCTCTTCTCTAGACTGTTCCGCTAGCTTTTCTGGGAAGCAGTTTCTCATCGGGACATTTAGTTGGTTGAGGTGAAACTGTCAGTGAGGATCTCGGTTACATTTTCTGCCCATTTCACTCATTTGTCACAGACAGTAACAAAAAATTGCATCTGATCTGATCTTCTAGGTCAGCACCGTAACCAGCAACAGAATAAACATACTTTCTTCAGCACGTGACTGTCACGCTTTCACAGACCGTATATCATCGGAAAGTGATCAATAGCCCTAAATGCACTTGTCCTAAAAGAAGGCATATTGCACGCCTTGTATCTGAGTTTCGCTTAGGCTACCAGGTAGTCAGTCAATAAAATGATGGTCATAAGACTAGTCACACTTTTACTGCTCAAGCACAGAAATTAGAGTCAGAGTCACGAAGTTCACTCATTTTTGTACTGATCTGATTTTAAAAGAAGACTCAGCTGATCTCTCGTTTAGGATGTTCTGCGGCCACCTGACGAGAAAGGCGTAAGCTGTTGTGGTTATCGAGGGGTTTCCAGGAAACTAGTGAGCAGTGTGTTCTTTAAGACCAAGCAACCAGCTCGTCCCACGTTTTAGGTGAGTATGTGAGTGGATGCAAATAGGTAGTTTAGTTTGGCTGGTTATGTGGAGGTGACATTTATGACTGTAGTTACCTGAAACGCGTTACATTATGCTCTTAATTGGAGATGAATGTACACAGCCAAGAACAACTTTTTTGAAATCTTGCAAGAAGAGACTCAGTGAGAAGGGGTTTCCACTGGGCTAATCTTACGTATGAACACAAAAACCCATGGCTTCGTGACGAAGTTGCCTCATGGAAGTGGGTCCCAAAATAGATTTACTCCCGCTTTTTGAACTATAGGGGGCTGATCAACGCGGCAAGAACTCATTCTCGCTCTCTGAAAGCAGATAGCAGATCTGTTCAGCTTATGGAGCAAGACTTCTAAGGGTAAACCTGATGTACTGCCAGTGGTGCATGGAATTTTTGTAGTTCTTAGAACCAAAAAGAGGCAAGTATGGGTGGTACGTGATTGTTCATTCATACTCAGCATCACAATGTAAAACGCACGTGGAGACTGACAAATCCAAGTACCGCCTCCGTGGCCAAACTGAAGAAAATTTCCTATTAATTCACTGGCATCGTTCTGACTCTCCGTAGAGCTTAATCTAAAAAAGTGAGAAAAGAAAGTTATTCATATGACATTCTTGCTCTAAATTTACAGTAATTATCTTTGGTGATCCTCTCTCCAGATCTGTGAGTTGCAGTGATGATCCAAGGGTCCAAGAGGTAAAACCTTGATTGTTACATGAAATTTATCGTAAAATGCCGGTCATATTATCTAGCCTAATGTGGATTGTTTTGGCCGCAACTTTCAAGCTGGGTTTCTTTATGATACAGAGTTTGCTACTCTTCCAAGTTTATGCGGAATGAAGGTCTATAATTCATCAGTTAGTTTCCACCACTCTAATGATTTCTAGTACGTTCCATAGAATGGTGGTGTGACGGACAATGAACGTGGCGTGATAATAATGTCGGCACAGTGAGCAGCTGCTGCAAGTACCAGTTATTGAAACTGATACCTACGGACACTTGGCTCGTTTAACAAGGCTGCAGGGTAATAAAGGATTGATGCGAAGAGAAAAAACAGTGAAATCCTAGGTGGCTAATGACAGCACGGAAGAAACAGAAGAAATATCAGTACTTTAGGAAGCTATTTGCATCGCGGATCAAGAGAAAAATTCCTGTAGCTCAAAATCGACGCAACATATGATAGAAAAACATTCCATAGGGAACATGTCACTTGATTTTTACGCCTTTAAAATTTGTGTATGACTTAGGAGTTCATAGAAGCGAGTGACATCCCGCCAACTAAATCTGGATTGTTACACACAGCCTGACTCTCTCTAAGCTTGAGTCGGACGTAACTGTTTTAATTTAGTGCACGAATAAAGGTTCCCTTTTCTCCCACTGAACTTTGGCAATCTTTTCATGCTACTAATTTTGTTCGACGGAAGTCATTCATAGGGCCTTGAGTGCAAACATTCTCATACAGAACTGGTTAGATTCATAGACTAGAGCAAAATCATAAATGAACTAGTTTTATTGTGCACTCTAGACACTGATTTTCTGTCCAGATTTGGTGATAGCCTCACTCACCACGGCAAATATAACTCTATTTCACATTAGGATTCAGCGAGTTGCATAGGAGGTTGTTGGTAACTGGACAGGAAATCTGTCATGATAGGCTACTGTCTTTTCCTTTTTTTGGGTTTTGATACCTGATGCAACTATTTTATACCACTCAACCTTAGTAATTTCTAAAACGCGAAAGACAAGACTGCACGCGGAACTTATTGATGAAACCCATTCGAAGACTATTGTCCTCAAAAACGCTGCCTATCCTAGTTCATGTGTATAAATGTATTACTGATTTATAGGATCAGTAGTTTGTTGGGTGTATATTATGAAGACCAACTAAACCAACATTTTCGTGCTCAGAAGAGAACCAGTTGAACAAGGATGTATCCACAGAAGACGATATAGAGCATTCCTAGCAGAAGACGTCCCAGTACCATGAATGGCTTGCTTAACTCACTGAGTACAGGGCTAAACAACTCAAGCACTAACTGGAACAAAATACATATATTCTTAGCTACAAGAAGTACTCACACTTGATCTAGATCGGATAAATGCCTCGGTCAGTCAGCACAAAAACTGCACATGGCGAGATGGTACTGACGTTTTTTCACGACATGAATGGTCACGGTAAACCTGGAGCTTCACGCTGCGTAATGTGAGCACATTCATTCAAACATGGGAAGTGGTAACAGTCAGGACAAAAACAAATAACCAGAAGGCTCGCGTTTTTTAAAGAATGTTTTGGCACAGCCAAATGAAGCACAAAATGTTCTGATTCCCCGCAAGAGCTTTGTGCGCAGACTTCCTCTGGTTGTTGATTCTTTGACCATGCCATCCGGGATAGTTACAAGGAATCGAATTGGGACGACGAGGAGGGTTGACTTCTGTTTCCGGTGAAAATTCGGACGGGAGTCTTGTATGTCGTAAATACCGTTTTAGCCACATGGAACTTCCGCAATATCAACCTCCTCAAACCGGGAGAAAAGGCCTCAGTTTCGGAATCAGCTGATTCAACCCGCGAAAGCGTACACCCTGCACGGGTTAACACCTTCAGAGAATTCCGGAAACTCTCTTGCTGCTGTTCTTTGTTAACTGGTTTAGCATTTTGTTTCGGATGAATCCACAGATTTTAGGACAGTGTGACAAATAATATAACCCTACATGTAGTGGCTTGCCACGCCATAGACCAGTCACCTCCAAGCCGTCGATACACACGGTAGAATGTGGGCTAATCCATAAACCATAAGATATGCCTTTTGCTCATTGGATAAATAGTGCCAATAATTGCACCTGCATTGTGAGTGATCATCATTTCTTCATGGTGCCCGTTCGTTTAGCCTTGATTGCCTGTACCAGGCGATCGCTTACTACTTTGCTGCTGACAGGTCAGGCAACTTAACTGTCTTAATGGGATCGTTAAGTTAAGATACCAGCCTCGTAAGAATCTGACTTTCTGAAATTACATGCATTTTATTTACGTATACAAACTCCACGCTGAGTGATTCGTAACTCCTGAGGATCGGCAACGAAACGATCATACCAACGTGTCTCAAATTTTAGAACATTATACCAGTTCAATTTGCCTCAACTCAGACACACCCTGGGCTAGTGTTCAATCTTATTTCCACATCTACATGATATTAGAAGCAGTTCGTCATAACGTACTTCTCCATCAGCTAGAGCCTTTTGAATATTATTCACTGTGATCCTACCACCATTTGTGTGTATACTGATGCCTGGTATACGTTGAGCAACCACCGATCCTGAGGCGTTTCCTCGTCCCTGCAGATATACGTTGATATTGATCAGGTTCTACTTTCCAGGCATGTTTTAAACGATAGTATAAGCCTGAGTACGTCTCTGGTAATGGCTCTTACTCGTTATATTAGTGACACTTTGGTCACCTTAACCTCACTCCACATTTAGCTGAAGTGGAGATAAAGCAACAGTAACAAGAAGTAGGGAATGCAGAAGAGGGGCAAAAACTGTTGGCTATCCAAAGAAGATGGTTTCAAGGTCAAATACGAACAACCTGTGATGTATAATCATGGATGTTAGCTATGATGCATTGCGGTTATAGTAAGTGGTCGTAAACTCAATGACCTAAAAACTGGAGATGTTGGGTGTGGTAATAAGCGTTGATACTTTAACTCGTAAATGAAATGAGCAAAATCCGATTAGGTATAAAAACCGGCACAAGTCACACAATAATTACATATAATAAACTGTGCAGAGGAGTCTCCTACACTTTGAAGTAGGAAGAAAACCTGGCAAGAATAGAGCCAACGCCGATGAACCGACGCGGTAAAAATGCAAGCTATACAAAACACAGACTGTTCAACCCTGGAAAACAAAACGAAAGCTGTTTGTTTTCACTGAAGGCTTGCTTGGTATGCATGTACTAAGAAAGGTTGCATAAGAGGAGTTCATCGGCTATGCTAGTGTTGTGTGAATCATCTTAATCACAGAGAGACTGTAAAGAACAGATGCAGTATTTTATCTTCCGATGCACAGGGTGGCTGTTAACCGGAATAAGATTATTCCCAGAGGTGTTTCAGTGTTCAGGCTGATTTGATTTTGAAGACACAAGCTGTTGAATTATTGATAGTCGGTTGAATTCTCTGACATATAGCTTTGTTGGGCCTTATTTTTTTCGTCGAAATGTAGTCTTTGTTCGGTTAGCGGAGCTTCACGATATGAACGATGTCTTATGAAACTCTGGAGAAGTTATTGCGGTATTGTGGCAAATGGCAGTTACTAAGACTAGATGACGGTTTTGTGCTGGTGGCCCAGAAGAGGCCCGAGGATCACGACGCAGTTGATCGGAACCAACATCAACAACAAGCTTCCGCTAATCGGAAACAGGCAAACCGGATGTTCCAAGTACACGGAACTGCCCATTCTTTTACTCGTGATGCAAAAGGATATGACGTTCTCTCGACTTAGGTCTGTGTTTAATATATATTCGTTGGATGGACCTTTTCATGTTCCAGTGTTTTGAAAGCTGGCTACACAAGTCTGATACTATCATCACAATTAAGAGGCCCCTTTTTGTGGACACTACTTGTTATTTAGTTACTTACGGACCACAGAAACATACATTTTTCAATGCCACAAACAGCCTGTTGTAAATCCGTGGTTTTGCGACATCCTAACCAAAAACCCAAGAGGGAAGTATTGTCCGAATTATCTACTCAGCCAGATGTTATTGCAATAGATCCTAACGTCTGGCCCCTCATCTAGGTAAACGTATGTCATTTCTTTATTCATAATGAAGATTCATTTGTTATCTCTCGTTAGAGTTCACCGAGCGTTCGTAAGGATGACGCAAAAAGCTGTGTTCTTGAAGCATCAGTCGTTTGGTCCGTGAGCGTGTCGAATACAATTCAGTCTAAATCACAGTTAATGACGCTGCTGATAAGGCACTCGAGACCGAACGCATTGGTTAACAATTATCAGCCAGGCGCTAGTGGGCTTGAATCGTCCTGGTGATTGGTGCGAATGCCAGTGCTTATGATTCCCAATAGAGAACAAACAGCTGTTTAGTGCTTTTCGTTTTTCCGATTTAGGCTGACTCCACTTACACGACGAAATCACGATTGAACTTTTAGGTCAAGTTCACTTTTTTGTCTTTGTCCGCCTTTTGCACTTTTTCAGCATGCTACATAAGCACTTTGTAGTTCCATACCCACGTAATTGGACAGAAATCCGGTGAAAAGCTGCATATATTGACTAATTGGGAAAATAAACTAGAAAAGGAAGAGAAAAACTTTTGAATGAAAATGAGTGACCATATCAGCTTCCTGCATGGTCCGAAACAAACCGGAATTTGATAAAGAGAGATTTGGTGGTGGGGCTGATGGTTAGGCTGTTGCGCAAACTTAGCAGTTTTGGTTGCAAGCGCTCTCATCACAATCAAGTTGACAGTGCTTAATTGGGGGCCGTACACCATCGCGTGGGCATTGATCAGTGTTTCGCTTTGTACGGTAAGTTCTGCTGACTACTGTGGTAGTCTGATTAGTCAGCTCTACTCATTTTTCATAGGATACAGCTCTGATTATCGATGTCCAGATGACCTTGAGCTTGTCCTCTCAGACTTCTACTAGGTGACTTTTGCCTTTCTTGTTTTAACGGTTGTCCTATCGTTCAAGCCATTCGTGGATCCTGGCGAAACACACTTGTCGAGGTAGCAAAGTTCTGTTGACATATTTAAATAGATTATGTTCTACTCGATGAGATATCTGACTGAATCTGTTGTATCATGCTTCCAAAAAGAACGTTGCTTGTTTAGAACCCACTGTCGAAGTTTATGCATTATTCAGATTGAACAGAGATCTCCATGTGAAGAAGTCATTGAATGCAGGATGTGCCTGATAATAGATATTTTGTGTTGGTCCATTCTATGGAATGCATTTAAGGTTGGGGCTTTGATTCCATTTAGAAAAAGTCAAGATACAGACACGCGGAAGTCATCGTTTGAGTCCAGCATTATCGACATCTTTTCGGATAGAAGCGGGTGCTACCTCGAGCTCTCCAAAAGGAAAGAACTGGTCTTGATGTGTCGTGCTACTGCCGGACAGACCAACATGAGAATAAAAAGACATTCACATTTCCTTTGTGAAATCAGTTAATGAGGCGCTACGAAACCATCTATAATCGGGTATCCTTTTGTCATCAAATACAAATGAGAGCACTAGAGTCAAAGAAGACAGGGTTCGTACACCTAGGTTAGAACATGCCACACAAGATTGTCAGTTCTGAATAGATCAACGAGAAAGATGCAACTATTTTAGCACAACGAATAATGTTACTACTGGGAGAGCAAAACGAGATGACATTCTGATGTCAATATACAACGGACTAAAGGGGATGTATGGAACAGTGGTCGTCGAAAGAATCTTTCAAAATTCTTAGTGTTGCTGATGGGCTCGCTGTCTCACTGAAATACGAGATCATATAACTATCCTTAGGAGGAGTGTCTGCAAAAAGATGCCTCTAAGAGGGACATGCACACTAAAAGTTGAAAAATATTTTCTGGGTAAGGGCCGCTTGCTAATGAAGATTGCTCATTGAGGTGGGTGGACGCAGTCAGGTGAAATTAGAGGATGGTTTCCCTTGGTAGAGTAATTGTGCAAACTGACCTAAGAAATAATGTAATGTAACCGACCTGTGGAATTGTGATCGGCAAGGAATGCAACACTTGCCTTCGGAAGAATAAGAGACAAGATCATGGCTTTATTGGTTTAGAACTGTAATAAATGCCTGTAAACAGATCGAACAACCAAAAACCACTGGTTAGGAACCTGGAATGTGTACTTGTATGCGGGTTTGACTGTGTGCGTCTCACTAGCAGTACGTAACTGATTGGCGAGTTGTCCCAGTGGATAAGTGTAGAGAAACATATGAAGAAAAACAGGATGTATCATCCTGAGTAGAGGCTTAAAAGTATACTATTTCTGTTAGAAGGTCTGCAGGTTTAATGAGCTTTAGCTTAACGGTCTCTTGGAACTGCAAGGGAAGAGAAGGCTCGAAGAACTTCTGATGGAGCTGCTCGACTTCAAACCCTGCATTGGATCTGTCGACAGAGTTGCTACGCGACTCAACATAATTTACACCCGCATTCCATCGTGGGTACTGTAGTAGTCAAACAGGTTTTCACATTAGTTTTCAAATAAACGCGGACCGTTTAATTCCAGCTAGCCGACAAAACACTCCCCATTCAGACCACAAACTACTAATTACGCCGAAGGGGTCAATTTTCCAAAATGTGACTTCTCCTTCATTATTATTCCTGTATCCCTACTCTGCCAGCTCCGTTGGACCGGGCAGTTAGCAGAAGAATAACGCTGTTCATTAGACTGCGTCTCACATATTAGAACCGTATTCGTCGTGAGGAAGATCGATGAGGTAGTAATGTGGTAGTAATGTAATGTAGTAATGTAGTAGTAATGTAGTAATGTTTTCTTCTGGCTTTTCACAGACTTAGAACCAAATCGCGGCGCGCCGGAAAGTGTTGACCAGTCTTTATGAGAGTATAATTTCATCGCCATTCGCATTTAATTTTTAGTAAAAGGCTTATCACCTGAAGACAGAGGGCTGCCGTAAAAGTAAACGTACGGGGAAAATGCTACGGATTTCGCAACCACTCTTTGGTCTTCGAACAGATTTCCAGTCCGATTTGCGTCGATACCAATAGAAACGGTGATTCATAGGTTATTTATGGTTATGTGATACATTTTTGAATCTATATCACCGCTTTTATTCCCCCTGTGCATGTCGACTTTGCTGTACATTACCACCAGAAATACTGACGCTGCTCGACTGATCTTTTATGTCTTTTCCTTTTTCGATGAACCCTTGCTTGATTTGACTGATCGAATAATTGATTGGCTGGCTAATCAACCGTTTGACTTACCGCTTTAATGAGTGGCTAAATAATCGGTTGCATGATTGATTAGATGATCCTTTGGCTGTTTGGTAGGAGGTTGGTTAGTGATACCGATTTCGAAAAGACCAGAATCCCTTTAGCATCACTTTTACCCATCCAGTTTTTACTACCTTCCTGAAATAAGTAGCACAATTTATAAACGAATGAATGGCTCGTAGCCAGTCGAAACGGCTCTCGGTCTGTTAGGTTGTTAAGCTGTCCATTAGCCTATCTCTCATCAGTCGTGTGTTATTATGGGCCTTTGAGAAAGTACATCATTCAGGAACATATGTCATCGGTAACTAGACTGAAGTTTTAAACGGGATCTGCTTCGAAACGCGACAACTGCTTCAGTAAAAATAAATTTGCGTTCTGAAGGTTCGTTGTCCTTAAGTTGACCTCAGTTGTACAATGAACTGGAAAAAGTTTGCAACCGATCCAGAAGTCATCGTTTCGCAGGAGCTTGGTAAACAATCAGTGGATTTTTACTTGGGCAGCGTTTTTCGCTTTTGATACAAAAGCTTCCTCAGGCCAAGTGGGCAGGTTACTAAGTTGGTCAGGCTTCAAGGCAGATGGTGAACCAGTGAATAAGACGTTTTCATACTAGCGCACTAAATCAGTGTTGAGTGTCAGCTAACGGCTCTTCTCAGTTAGTGTGGTTTCCAAAATCTTGCGTTAACAGGTTGGGGGAGTTTCAGATTAATTCCGATCAGGTCTACAAGCCAAACAGTTTCCTTCGCTATGTATTTTCCTCACAATTTTCTCTAAGATCCTCTTTGAGCTTGCTGAATGTGGCAGTGTTCACTGACAAAGTCTGCTGATCGCATTGTTGCATAGGATTCCCCAGCCGCACACTCGTTCACAGAAAAAATCCAATCAGGAATAGGAACTACCTATATTTAGATGCAGTATGTGAACGTAGATGAACAGCCAGGTGAAAAATCGGTCAGTATTTAGACTGCATTGACAGTAAGAACACGGGGTGTGTAAATGGCTTTATACACCTGATGTATTTAGTTTTACTTTCTCTGGATACCTTACACACTTCTAGCCGACAAGGCACAATAAGTTTAAAAAACATATTCGATGCAGACAAGGGCTGTGAAAACCGGCAGTATCCATTTCAATCCTCGACCCGTGGGACGCTAATTATCGAATATTTGAAAATATGTCTAGCTGGTGGCTATATCTGAATACTTCAATGAGTACCTCCTGGGTCAAACAAAATTTTTCTTAAATTACGACCCTAAAGTGCAGCAAGGCATACTCATCCTCAGTTTCAAACCAACTTACTGTGAGATTTTTATCTGCGCCACTCAAGTCATCTTCACTATTTGAGGTTATTCCGCATCTGGATGCGAGATCAAGATGCGATACGACAAATTCAAGTGACCTTCATCACCAAGCATAGATGGCCCACCAGCCCAAACGTTTGCAGTGCCCCGACCTACTGACGACATTTGTTACCAAATGCATTCATCATAGAAAGTGTCTATGGCTAGGCACATTTCAGTCTACGAATACTCACGAAAGAAAACCTGGAAAGGAACGCGGTAGGCTCCTAAGCGTCAGTGGTTTAATGTGGCAGCGGAGCAAGACACTGGCAAATGTGGCCAGCTCGTACTGGTGCTCGGAAAACCAAGACATAGTAATTGGTCTCGGTAGAGCAGGTGGATACATTTCCAACCTCGGTTATATCGGTTAGGTATAGTAATGTTTAACGACCTAAGGTGAAACCCGCAGCAAACCAGTTTATAACGACCTGTTGAAGCGTTCACAAAGGTTTCAGAGACTGTCACTTATATTACAGGTTGTCTGGAGTAGCTGAGTTGCAGCAACCAGTTGGCGTAAATGTCAAATGAACTAGTCGGGCAAATATGTGTTCAGATCCAGTAAGAATGTGCTAATCAGCTTGCTGAATCTAACTTGACCTCATGATGATTCCCTCATTCATTTGCTTACTCCGCCTACGTACTTTTGATTTTCAATTGTACCCGCCACCAGCCTTGCCGCAGAGCCGATCCCGTCAGACAATTGTGTATTAGAGTGTGTCTGTGTGTGAATGTGCGCAGATGACCCACTCACGCATGCGCGTTCGTGTAACGTTTGCTGAGCCTGCTTTGACCTGTTTCCTCATGAGTTCCGTGTAATCGCACTGCCAATGAGAATCACGAGAATGTTGTCGAAAGGAAGACCCACACTACTGAGCCAACCTTGCTCTCGCCGTTGTTTGGCGTGAAGACGTTGACATTGCAATGCGCCAGTTGGTGACAGGTTTTTTCACTTGCTGACACTACGAGCTTAGAAAATTAAGGTTTGTTGTATAAATCTGCTTACCCTTTTGTATATAGCACCGTAGAATTTTGAAACTAGTTCTTCTTCTTGATATTCGGGATGTTTGAATCTACGCGTCACTCAAAGTTCTGTATCGGGAACCACAACACGCCTAAATATAAACGCTAATGATTGCCAGCCTTCGTGAATATTTCTGTGGATATGATAGATACGTATATGAAGAAAATATACCTCCATCCGCCCTTTTTCATTAAATTCGCGTAGCAACCATGTGGTTGCTCAGACGACAGGCGTTAGTGCGTTGCTATGTTTACAAATGAAAATCAATTGGATTTCATCAATCTCAGAATATACAGAAATGTTTTTAATTGTCAATGGCGTCTTTTCCCATATTAAGTACCTACTGCTTATTGCCCCTAAACTGCGTATCATCCATAATCAATGGATACCGTCATATAAAAATTGCTCTCTGGGCTTCACATGGCTCAATAAATTATCATTCCTTGCCCAGAAGCCTTATCACACACAAAGTAGCCGTCCTGCAAACCAAAAAAAACCGCCATACACACGTTTATCCTGTGGTGTTTAGTTGAAGTACTGTTCACTCTATCGTAAGGACTGTAATCAACAAATACAGTCCGGTAGGTGGATAACTATTCTTGCTAATCTTATAGTTTTTTGCTTGCTGCGTCCAACGATCACAGTGCGTCGTTTACTAATGTTACGTATCCATTAGAACACTAAGAAAGAAGTGCGTGCGTTCAGCGCGTCCGAACTGATAATGTTGACACTATTTGGCAACAGAGGATGTCATGATAAACAATACGATGGGTTACTCATACTATACGGTAAGGTTGCTTGGGGGACAGATGAGGAGGACGATAGCAGAATTTATATGAAGGTCATCCGATAAAACATTTCCAGCAAGAGGAACGCTACGTGTAACTTTGGTGTGGTTCAAGGATCTCCTCACAGTTGGTAAAAATATGTAAACTTAGGTATCAACTAAAATTTAACCCGGAGTGAACCTAGGCCAGAAGATCTAAAGGTACTGAAACATGAAGCGGCCTGTTGAAGCGCATTCAGTTGCCTGAGTTCCAGGTGAGTTTCTCGCAGAAACCAATTTAGTTTGCAAATGAGTGTACTTCGCTGATCTAGGGGTACTGTTCGCAGAGGGTTAATCACAATGCCAATCATTTGCTTCTGACCAAACGGTTTAGTTTTCAGCTTCTATTTGGCAGGCCGCGGCTTCCACTTCTCTTTGAGTTTCACACCACTGAATATTCCCAGCAAGAATGAAACAGCTGCGAAATGCTTCTCGGATTTTTGGAGTAGACGGATAGCACATGTAGGATGAAATATCCACTGAACGAGTCCAACTCTCCTCTTACCATCAAGAGAATTTCTACCAAGATTTATATTGGATAAGAGGACTGCGAACTTGATGCAACAAATGATAAGGAACGGGATAAAAGGAAAATCGACGAACACAGACGAATATCAGGTACAATTGACAGAAAAACAAATGGAGGGACATGCACCGTTCACATGACAGATTTCGAAGACTGGGAGGCTATGATGGGAGACTAGGATTCACTTCGGATTAACCAATGATCAGAGAAGTATAATAAGAGTAGAATGCCATAACGCGACGGAACTCTGGAGCATTGTCCTAGATGAACTGTGCTGATCTGTGGTTGTGGGCTTTTGCTATTCAGAAGATGCCACTATCTAGTTTCAGTTGAACAACGAACTCAACCAGTCCAAATTCCATCGAGGTTTACCACCTTCAAGGTTCTGCAACACCTAATTACCCACGCAGACCAACAGTGCGTTCAACTGACACTCCAGCGATATCAAAGTAGAACCACAAGGATGACTCACCTAACACCAACTCACATTATTTTGATAATTCCTACCTAAAGGTCATAACAATTTTTCAACAATAACAGTAATCGTTCAGCTGTAACACCTTTCCGACGCCTAGCTGCCATGCTACCCGAAAGAAAGCACGAGGGCTGGGATGCTGCCAGTTTTCTCAAGCCTAGACAGGGAAAGTCGAGAGTCAGAGATCGGGTTCGAACCCCGGACCTTTCGGTCGGTAAATTTGCGCTCTAACCACTGATATATCTTGCCCCAAAACTAACAAAACGGTTGCTGGAAGGAAATTCCAAAACCAGCGAGTGGCTTTACTCTTCTTAAAGGTAGTAAAATAAACGTGCCCACGCGAGTTCCATTCAGGTTTGTTTTTATTGGAACTTTAGTTGTACGCAGCTGGCAAAACGAAATTATTTTCAATTTCACCTGGTGATAATGGGAGGCTCAGATGAATCCTAATTGAATCCCTCGTTTATGCTAGTCTCCGATTGAAGGCTCTGGATAAGGGACTCCTCATGTTTTAGTACTACTCATGAATTCGATGAGAACACTTGAGATCGAACGAAGTACACAATCGGCCGTGGAATATTCAGTGCTTTCACTGATGTGGCGGGCAGGACTGAATCCACCGACTTCTTTCAAAACCATTCTGGGGCGTTTGTTTTCAGATCCCTTCCGAGGCTTTCCCAGTAGACTGGTTACCGAAACCCTTCGGTAGATGTCATTAGTGAGTTTATCATTACTTTTCCAGTAGGCTGAAATTCGCAAGTCTCAGCCTAACACTAACACGGGACGTTCACTGACTTAAGAGGCTAAATTATGTGGCTTTAACATTTCAGCTGTAGAAGACGAACAGAAAACAAGAAGTATGAATAAAGAAAGTAAGCTTGAGCAACGAAGGACCAGCATAAAATTACATGAACAGCAGCTGAAGTTAAGCCACACTTCCTCGATAAATACAACGGTAGCATATCACGGTAGATAAGTATCATTCTCCGAGGAAAATTCCGGAACCGGGCGGTTCCGTTGTAGCAACGTTGTACTGATTTGAAGCTGATTTTTGTTGTTGCTGCGTTCCAACTTCATTTGAGCGCGGTAACATATGAATTTGAGTTGATCTACCCAACAAAGCATTCTGATTTCCAAAGCTCCTATCGATTTTTAATGCACTCGTGAACTCATGCACCCATTATCCCATCCCAGAATAGACAGGCAAGTCCCCATCACATAAATTAACCTGGGCATGTACTGTCAGTGATTTTTTGGAGTTAATGCTGTTAGAAAGTAAGCCAAATAGAGTGCACTATTAATATTAGCGTCAGCAAGTGAAAGCCGGATGAAAGGCCGCGGAGAGTTAGGGTGATAATCAAGAGCTTAAACAGAAAAGCATATGAGTGTCATTCGGTTTTTGCCGACAGGCGCCCATAAAAATGTCGTAAAGATTTAGTTTACCGACGTTGATTCTACGTCATGCGTAGGTGAAGTCATTATAAATGCTTATAGAGGATGCTGAATGTAGTAGTTAATTCATTCATTATCATCTGAGACAATGCATTCACATCATATTCTACTAGGAACGTTTAAGTAGCATCTCCAGTTCAGAGGCATGTTTCATATGATTCAGACTGGGCGTGATAAAGAGACGGTGGCTGACTTGGATAGTCTGCTGGTTGGACTTTCATTTGAAAGGCAAAGGAGAAAACCAGCTATGTTCATTTGAGTCCCCCACCTTACACAACCAAACTTCTACTGTTTCATCAAAAATGTGAAGATCATTAAGCTCTCAACACAGAAAATCGAAAACAAATGCCGCAACCTTCCAGTTTGACTATTGCTTGTATTGCGTTTTCCATCCATTGGTTCTCGGACCGTCAACTTTGCTGATACAATACATTATGATGGTTGTTAATTATGATCAACTAACCGAGGTGAAAACTATACAGTTATCGACTACCAACTTAATCTTAATGAACATGCTGGTTGGTGCGGCTACATGTGTCCCTCTGAACATAAAAGTCTCATTCAAACTAAACTAAATAATTGAAGAGAGGAGCAATTTATGTCAGAATCAAACATTTTCTAGCCGACAAAATAATGAATAACTTTTCAGAAACCTCCTTTTTTTGGTCTACAAGATTTATCGCGCCACACAGTAAACTTACATTGTGTAAGGAAATATTGATCAGTATGGGACCGTGTGTTAACTGGTGAAACTTGCTTGAAATTTTCGAGGGTGTCCTTTAGTAAACCAGCTGCGGTATTCTCGAATACTTGAGGAACCCATCTTTTAACTGAGTTATATTAGGTGCAAAATATCCTCTATTGTTGGTGGTGTGTTTATTTCGAACCAAAAGGTTTTACAACTAGAATGTAGGCGAAAGGCAAGAAACGGAACATCACATGTCAGTTACTCACCAATTTTATAATAAAAGTCCTTCATTTCTTTGTTTTAAGTTTACCACCTGAATCGCGATTATAAATAATGAACAAACCAGCGATCAAGGATATAGCATTTACACTACTTACAAACAGTCAATACAAAACTGAGTAGTATTGGTAGCAACATTTTGCCTTGCTACGGTAAGAAACCAAGCTCATTAATGGAAACTGGATGTTCCCAATCTCAAAGAATAGTGACGATTTCAAAAGTAGCAAATCGGTGGTGATATTATCGAGTCATGAGAACAAAGTAAGTGTCTATGGACAAAAACCTTGAGTTTGTTTATTTCTTCTTATGATAACAACAGATACTAACATAGTTTACATATACTGAATTGAAAGAGTTAGTTAGCTATGAGAAAAATAATAACGTTTTCTGAGGATTTATTCGCCAGCGGTATTGTAGCTTTCATCTGGCCACCAAGAGAGAGTTTTATTAGTCGAACAGTTTTGGATTAATCTCACCAAATTACAGCGGCTGTCTCAGTTCATAAGCTGTTTAAAAAAGCGTATTTTCCGACACTGCCAGAGGTAAAAATAATGCAGAATGTAGCAGAAAAATGGCAGTTTGTCGATATACACTCATCTGGGAGTAAATTTGGCGTTCACGGTAAACTCGAGTGAATCGTAACTGTGTCCTAGTTGAAGGATACTATAAACTGGATGTTCGGCTGTATCGCCGTTAACACTAAGCCATTTCAGGAATGACCGTATTTAGGAAATTTCGTACAAGTTTCAGTTCAAGTAGAACTTGCGGTTGACGAACACTCGGGACTGTATTCACCTGGTGTGAAATAGGCTATGAGCCGTCTGCAAACATGTGTATCCTTTTGAAGAGCACTACTTCCTGTCGTCAAGCTGATTTCTGTCTCCAGACTGCTGGCAGGTATAAGTTTCGTCAGCATTACACTTTCGAACGATTTTAGAATCTGCTGAATATTGCCAACTCCACCTGGTAGTCTGAGAGAACCAAGCAAATTGCTTCTGGTTAACAGCTAACTGAACAGAAAGCAGTAGAGTTCACTGGATAGAATAGTAGGCAGTTGTAGCAAAACGGACGAATAATACCTTGGCACAAAAACGTTTTCGGGCTTAAGTTGGCACGGCTACTTACCTTACCAAGTTCACGTAATTTCGCTGTAGACCCATACAGAATGCTGAATAAATCCGTCGACACAATGAACTGATTCTTTTGTATGTCAACAGCGGAAAATAGCATTATGCGGTTGTCAACATGGTTAAAGTGCACCACATGATCTCCGCTTCGCAGCAGACTGTACCCGCGAACATGTTTGCATCGCCATATTGTTTGTTAACTGTCACTTGATACTTTAATTACCTGTTCAGGTCTCAAACTTTGCGCTCATGCTGAGTTGATTATATTGCATTTTACACGGGCTTAAACCGTCTTACTTCGGCTAAGAGAGGTCCCAGCAGTTCAGTTTGATAAATTGAAGACCGTCAGTGATGTAACACAGCATCAAACGACCAAAACGTCAGAAGATCAAACGTTAAATTAATCTGCAGAGGTATTTCATGGGCTGTCGGAGTGAAATCTCTCAGTTACGTCAAGCCAGTGCGCCATGCTTCACTATGCTTCACGTAATGCCTCGTGGAGCACCTTGAGTGGAATATCCTGAGTTCAGGCAACTAACTAAGGAAGAGTGCTGCGCTATATTTGTTTTCAATTCCCGTGGTTTTGTCGGCAAAATTGGAAAGCAGGTGTGACAATAAGTAGACGCGAACTTCCTCGTTTGTAATATGAATTAAACTGGTGAGAACATCCAAAAGTACATATCTAGAATGTGTGAAAGCCCACACACTTTTGGGGCTGTGAATTAAGGGCGTTTCAGTTGGTGGAACGTGCGGTGACTGTACGTCTACTGGTACAAGCCTATTCACTTGCTTGACAAGGTCAAGAGTGCGTAATCACAGTAGCTTAAAATAAGCATGACACACCTAGTCCGTGTCACGCTTGATACACCACGAAGCTGAATGCAAATGGCAATTCTTAGGTGGCCTTAAGTCAGATAGTTCTTGGAATAATGTCATTGTCATTAACGTCATTGTGTTGTCACGACGCTAACACCAGTTCCTTACTGCATGAATTCGGGCGAGCGAATGAAACCATTGGAATTCATACGACGTCTTCCGATCTAGTTTGGCGACCAGGCGATGAATTGGACCATATGCTCCCTCGCTCTGCGTTCCACACTTCCCTCCCTTAGATTAAACAGAATAGCGGATCCCAAGCAAGCACGACTAGTCTTGTTGTAACCTGAATATGTCACAAGTTCATTGGCCTGGAAAACATCGACGAAGTTCTCCCGGCGAAAACAAACAAACAAATAAACCCGTAATTGTAATTTATCTTGAATCTGCCAGTAATACAGTGTACTTGAAACTTAAGAACGCTTTACACAGTTACGGTCCTAGATCTTTCCCCAGCAGGTTTACAGCTGATGGCAAATAAGTTTATCAGCTTATATTTGTAATGTACTACTCATAAGGTTGCTGAAAATCCATCGACAGCCCAAGCCCAGTTTCGCCCTTCTTGGGGCTCATCAGGTAGGCGCAGTCCCCGGGTTTCCGTCAACATTATGTTCTACTTGAAACCAAATTACACGAAATTAGCGAATATACACTCAGTTTAATCGTCTTAGAAATGGCTTCCGGCTCCCAAGTGACCAGGCTGTTCAGGCAAAACGGTTTGTCAACAGTTGCCTGAGAACATCATAAACAAGAGATTCAGCTGGGTTTATCAGCTTACTTTTTTCATTGACAAACCGTTTTGCCTGAACAGCCTGGTCACTTGGGAGCCGAAAGCCATTTCTAAGACGATTAAACTGAGGTATCCAAAGGCAATCATACTACTCTACTACTGTTACGCTTTGAGCGAACCACCACAAAATATGGCTTGAGACAACATGTCCCATATAGACTAAAATGGGTATTTAATCACTTTTTCGAATTTACGAAAAAAGTAAAATGTGCCTGAGGGTATTAAGCAGCTTTGATATAGACCACTTGATCTCAGGTGGTGGATCTTAATAAGGTGATTGAAACCCATGGCTGAACTAACCACTAACAACCATCCAGGAATTTCCTCTGGGTGTTCCATTCTGGTGTAAGGGCCACTAGAAAAGGAGTTGGTGATTTTGATGATGACTGAGTCAAGTAGCGTGAATGTCTTTCTACGCACAATGTTTTAAGACAATATTGTTACCCGCTGCTTTGAATTCCTATCTTGTACACACTCGTCACTTTCAATATTAGGTTAGGATTTCATGCCGTGGTTTGTTGGGCCCAATGGTACTCCACAAAATATTCTGAAGACATAGCACCTATATAGCATTTCATTTATTGATGAGAACAACCATTACACAGGTTTGTAAGTGACACGGCAACCAAGAGTCATACCCCCTTTCTTATTCCAACTCAGAGAGCTCACTTGCAGTGGTTGGCTTCATCCCTAGGTCATCATCTTATTCAAGTCCTGGAAACGTACATGAACCTTCCTCATGGATAACCAAGACAACAGAGCTTAGTGACAAATCTTCCTACCAGCTAGATTCTAACTAGCATATCAGTGTTAATTACTTGAAGGGAAAATCAACTCATCTAGTGATATTAGAGAAAAATATATTTGCTTCGAATTTGCAACAGAATCAATGTAATATATCTGCGTCCGTTTACTATTCGCTCAACTAAGCCAGTAGCTGAGTAAAGTACGATGCAGAATTATCACGTTAGAGGTCGAATTTACTTTGCCGTTTCATAACGAACTTTTGGCGTCGATGTACACAAGTCAACTCACGATGATAATGGTTGAAGGTCATCTCGAAAATAGGCTGAAAACATAAGAAGTTCCAGGAGATGCTGGCTGCGAGACACTTTTTGCGTTGAATCAATGCGGTGGTGTATGACAAGGAATATATAAGGACTAGGGAAATCTACCTGTTAGAGGCCCTTCGGAACAAAATCATTAGGATTCAACCTCGCACTTATGGAACATCTGCACTTAAGCTATGAAAGGGAATATCCCTCTTGGACAGATTCGATGTCGTTAGATGCGATGAAGTACGCATCCCTAATGGGTACGTTGAATCAGGTATTTTTTTAGTTTGCCCGGGATTGAGTTCGTCAGTGCGTTATATGGGAAAATACGACTATGTAACAGGGATATTGAGTCATACTTTTTCTCGGTTTGAATGAGTGTGACGTGCCACTGGCAGTCAAGACTCATGTTGTTCCTGAAGTGACATGCGTTCACCACCACTGTTGTTGCCTGGATTATTTGTTTTGAGGATTCTCGTACTGACCTGAATGGCGGTACCTGCATGCCCAGGTCCTCGTCCAGAATAAACTGGATACCTGATATAATGGAGTGACAGGGCCAACGTAATCTGAACAGTAAACTTTACATTTACATTGTTTATTTTACGACAGTTAAATGAATTAGACCATTTTTCAATTATATATATATATATATATATATATATATATAGGTTTCGCGTTTGGCCGCATAAATTCTTAGCAAAGTGGGTATTAAATGTAGATTTATCTCTCATGAACTTCGAAGTTTACTTCGGCAATTTGGTACTACGCCCGAAGTTGTTTCCGCAGACACCAGGCAGAGATCATCAGTTCAGTTATGCTAGCACAGCTTGTGGCACGCGGAACTCTTAAAAATTCCGTAAGTTATTCAAATCAGGAAACACCAAGTGCACTGCGTTCCTTTCCAAATTGAATCTTATCGACCGCGATGTCACCTGACTGTACATACAAGGGAAGGACGGATCAATATGGCCATGTCAGTTGAACAATGACACGTTCTATCCACATGACTTAGCTATTATCGTTTTTCTGACTGTGTTGTACAATCATCGCTATAGTCAGCAGGGTTAAACTTGTTTTGGGAAAAGTTGTGTTAGTGTAAAACTGTGAAAGTTGGTTGGCAGGGTAAGAGTAATGTAATTCTTCCTCTTCTTTAAGATGGCGGTTCCTGTTGATGTAAAAAAATTCAACCTGATCAAAAGGAGGATAAAAGGTCTAGAACCAAACCGTTCCTTAAAGCATGTTTACATATTTGACGTTCGACTAGAGTACAGGCAATATTTTTTGTTAGAGACAGACTTGTTCACTACTTACAAAACTTAGATGAATTTTGCTCTGGGGCTACTTCCGAACTCCTTTCACTCGTACTGAAACGATGGAAGAAAGTAGCCAAATACTCTCGTTTGCAAATAGAGCTGGTGCCAACGGGGTTGTCGATGGGTTCCCTGCTGCAGCTCTCATTTGTGATATTTTTTGCTGAATGTACCACACAAAGGCCATCTTGTATTTCAGTTGGTACGGTATCCGAGACATTTTCCTGGAGGAACACACGCTCAAACAAGTGTATTTCACCAACGATGTAAGTGTTTTGCTCAACTAGAATATCAAGATGACAAAAAATTGATGAATATGTTTACCTGATGGGCCCCCGAAAAGAGTGAAACGAGTAAAGGACTAGCTTGGGGTTTGCAGGAATCTCATTAGTAGTGTGTTCCGACAAGATAGAGAGGGCCGTTCTATACTTCTCCATAATCACTATAGTGGGTCAGGTCACTAAAGTGTAGGTGACATCACGGTTAAAGGTTTGGAAATTTCATCCCACTTATCATGTACAGATTGTTTCTTATGTTTCCGGCTTCCAAAAGTATCCAGGTGTCAATTTTTAATCAAGGTTTTCACCATTTTATGGCGCGATAGAGCCAGACATGGCGCAGTTAACACCAAAAGAGGCTGTGCCTGAATGGCATTCACGTAGCTCCAAGTGTGGATGTTAGGTTTTGAAGTAGCGTTGGTAACGAAGCTCAGTGGATAATGTTGTGCGATGAATGAAAAAACTGACACTATGAGTGAAAACTGTTATTTGTTTGGTTGGGCTGCACAAATGCAATTTTTCTTTGGAATTGTGCTTGATCAGTTTAGTACTGAGTTCACTCTGCTTAAGTATGACTGGTCGTTGATTTTTCCTACTTTGCTCAAACCGAAGCAGTGCTATGATGTTCCGACATCAAAGGTTGGAAATTTCAGTTCACTAAACGTTGGTCAGCCAGTTTAAAGACGTTGATTCTTGAACAAGGGTGCTCTGAGTAAGCGGAATACACTCATTTGCAAACAAATTTGGTTTTGCGGGAGACTCACTTGGAACCCAGCTGAACCTCTCGTTTATGATGTTTTCAGACGGAACATAAGGTTGACGGAAGCCCGTAGACTGCGCCTACCTGAAGAGACCCAAGAAAAGGGAAACCGGTCGTGGGCTGTCGAAGGATTTTGAGCAGCCTTGTGAGTAGTGTACAAGTTGGTACAAGTGCCCTGAGTTTGGTCGTGACTGGCTCCAGGATACCATGGCACTCAATAAACACTTAGTTGTGGATTAAACGTCATTAAAAGCGACTGATAAATAGGCAGATACTGTAAAAATGCGGATACGTTGTTGGAACCAACTTTCATGAGTACGAAGTGCAGGTGGTATTTTGGTTTAGTTGTCACAACAGAGGTCTTCACTCAGCGTATTGTTGTACGAAGCATCAGTCTATTTGCACTTCCAAACCAGTGGATCGGCTCAAAGGGGAGAATTGTGCCTAGGACAAAAGGACCGGGAAAAGGGGGTGCAATTTGATACCTTAGGTCTATTGTTTGTGATGCTAGGAAGCAGTTAGAGGATGAAAAATCGAAGGTGGCAGCAGATAAAAGACCGATTGGAACCGTTCATAATGTGTTCACATATCTATTGTGTAGGCTACACAGGAAAAGGAATAAAATGGCCTTCCTTAACGATCACAATTTATTCCGTCATCCAAGCCCAGTACACTCCTTGATAAAAATAAGGAGAGAAAAGCCAGTCTATTTACCTAATCAACTAACCAAAAGGTAGGTATCTAATTCATTATTTAATTAAATATGCGCATAATTTACAAAGAGTCTATTAAGTTGACTACTGAGTCGCCTGGCCGTGCATCTACTCAATAGCTTAACAACCCGATTAGTTAACCATTTGCTTACTTTACCAAGCACTTATCCGATAATAAACTAACTAACGGACAGGGTGTGTTAGACTATGGAATACTATCAATGGCTTCTAATTAATAAGTAAATCGTCACTAGAGCAGTCCGCTTCCCGTATAGTTAGCATTCATGGTTCTTATTCAGTAACAGTAAACTGATAGTATTTCCTCTGATCCAAATCACGCGTACTGCAACACAACTGCTGGGGTACCTCCACGATCCTAGTCACGAGGCATTGCACTCCATTACATGTAGTTTAGCATGTGTGAGTATCATACGCCAGAAGGTCTGTGCTGTGTTGTGCTATTCGCCTACGCCTGCCTACACGTAGAAACCAGCCCACATTATGAGTAACATATCAACCCTTTTGCAATCTTCTGATTGAGTGGGAAGTTGCTCTTTCGAGTTCCTGGAAAAAAAACATCATTGTATCAACTATCATGGTTGTGCGTACTGTTGTAGTTTTACCCTCTAAAGGGACTACTGATTTAACGAATATGTCTCTACGTAAATTCACCCTCACATAAACCACAGAAGTAGACTGTTGCGATAACCAAAGTTCGTATGACCTACTATCAGTTGGCAAATCGAAATTTTTATCAAGTGATATGGCACACGAAAACATGACTGCATATACAACTGGATTAGCTGAAAGCCATTCTAACTGCTCTAGTTGCCAGGTGACTGGAGCATGCAGTCAAACATAAGCATCGTTTGTCATCCCGATTATTGATGAAACCCGTGTTCGGTGCTATTTCTTGCTGTGAAATTGAAAGGAACTGGGGCCTGGAGATGGTATGGATGCACCGAAGATAAAGTACGCTATTGGTATGTACTTCTGAATGAATTTTGAGGATAGTACACAGTTGATAAGTGTCCGTTTGTGCGAAGAATTCAGCTTATTGAATTTACTCTTGCATAAGATGGGTTCTTCGGAGTAGGACCATGCGGATGAAGCATATTTGAGCGGACCAGTCAACATCAGTCTTCTATTCGTTTAGTTCTTTAGCTACGTTTCACACTAGAATCAGGATTGCGGCATTGCTTTCCTCTCCACCACTCCATTTTTTGTACAAGCCACTCCCCACCCACACATTTAAGTTAAAGGGACACATTGTACTCACTATTCTACAGGTGCTACGCCAAAGCAGTATTCCTCAAGAGAATCAGAAGTCCAGTTATCTGTGCCACGGTTTTCCTGGAACATATTTTCAATGTTAAACGACTTTCAAATCACAACTGATCCCAATCCGACTCTGTGGGTCTTGATTAGTATTCACCAAAGCAGTCATGATCATGGCTCTCATGATATAAATGCTAAGCTTATTTGCAGTTACCTTGCTATAAACATTTTGCATAGATTTTGAATCGGAATCCGACATTGTAGCTTGTTCATTTTTAGTCGCATTGCATCGATTACATTCCGCGGGGTGTCAACAGAACCGACATAAAAACAGTGTAATCTACGACAAGGACATTGGTCATTTTGTTGAAAGCATGTCATGTGCAAGTGGAACAGTGTGAACACATTGACAGGGACTGGGGTTTCTGCTGCTCTCTACCTTTATTCGGCAACCAAGGGATCAGGCAGAAGTAAACGAGGCAATCAATCTTTTTCTGTGTTCCAACTATGGCTCTTTCTGTCTTTAAAAGATGATAGGTATCACGTTATTCGGGGCCAACTGAATATTACACGAAGAGGCGAAACTAACGGAAGGCTCGCTCCGTCACGCCACTGAATAGACACTGAAACCAATTTGTGTTAGAATATCAGTGGATCGGTGATACAACTCTCCCGCGGCTTGAGTACACCTGACTCATGTATAGGCAGAAGAAACTTGAAACATTCATTGCTTTGAAAGGCGGAGATTTGTTTCTTTTAGCTACACCGGAGGAGGGATTATAGAAGTTTTCACATACATATTTTGATGCCGTTTCAATACAGTGGCTTCTTCTGGCCTAAGTACAATGTTTTCTACCTTGGCGCTTCAAGATATCACCAGACTGTCCGAACTAACATGCGTAACATACCGGTAACACGTTCAAATCTTATCTTTCATCACTCTACGGTCAGTGGAACTATAACTGCCAGAGAGACCCTAAGATATGTCACCACGTTCCTTGTGGCTTCACAAAATCGTCGGCCAAGTGGCTACTTGTCTTTTTACAGAATTTGATAATTTATGTTGAAAATGTTTCATCACCAGCCGGGAAGACATCATCATTAAAGGGTTGGGTTGGCGAGGATGATGACTTTTCGAATGGTGAAGCGGGTGCAAGCTTGGCGAACCTATGATCGTTTACTCGACCCGAGCTCCCAATTTTCCGACATATTTCCATGAACTGACGTCTGTTGCACGTTTCATCTTGATCCGATTTAGCTTATTTAGGGAAAACGTCAGGCCTTGAAACTTACCCCAATGTGTATTTTACAATAGCATTTAACCAGCGAAGTGGAGCATTTCAGTTGTCTTGATCTTTTTGGGAAAATCATTTTGTAAAATGAGGTAATTTAAACATAGAGTGGTGGTTTCGTTAGTAAAATGACGTGGTAGTCGTTCAAGACCGTTTCACAGTCACCTGAAAAGCTGCATTAATCCGAGTTGCTGACATACCAATTACTATTCACTGGGGACAAAAATCGCTGTTCACTCTCTTGATCCTCATAAGTTCTGTGGTCTGTTTAGGCTCAGATACTACCGAGCATTTCCAGACTAATAAAGTAATATGGAGCTGACCAGCTCACCAACAACATCGCTTATATTGTTTAAATATAAACATGAAAAACCGGTTTGTACACATACAATGCCTACAAATAAGTTGTATACATTTGAGAGCTTTTGAACTTACTAAAGCTTAATCCGGATCTCTTTTGGTTTATGTGCACTAAAAATGATACGACGTGCGCAAGTTTCCTTCCTTTCAAAAGAAGTGGACTGGGTAGGTAATACAATGGCCTACCGCGAATTTGTACAGGCGAGTTGATTTTTAGCTGGATTTTAACAAACTTCGAACTGATCATGAATAGGATACTTTGATTCCACTGAAATTTCGTTTTCTGTGTAGTCAGTTTTGTTATGTCAGACAAACATATATTCGTATCAAAGAGCTATCGATTTAGCGAACTCCACTCGATTTGTGGTGTCCAAACTCGCAAATTTTCCAAAGAACTGATTTTGCTACAAGCATCAGGCTTTTCACCCTTGGGGGAATGGTGACTGAGTGTTTCTTAAATGGAGGTAAGTAAGGGAAAGGACCATCAGTGTGCTGGTCCAAACATGACCCAGAATATGTTTTGGACCATCTTTCTTGTAAACGATTGGGCAAGTCTAATGTATCCTTTTCTATAGCAACAGAGGCTTTTTTAATGGAATTTTGGGAAATTTCAAAGGCGACCTTCAAAATGACAGCACTATCCCATCTTAATAGATGATAATATTGTCAGGGTGAATAGTGCGAGTGAAACTGTCCGGTGGACCATCCATGAAAATAGCCTATCTGGGCATCCAAAGCATGGAACCAGCTACGTAAGCCTTTATGTGACCACGTGAGTCTTTCTTTAGTAGTGGTAATGAGTAACGTCAAATCCACCTAGTCCACTTATCTAGATACGTTAAAATGAACATATAATCAAGTCACTTCGAAAAAGCTAACGTTCAAGTGTATTGGTCAACTTGAGGAAGGTCTGCTCTAGCTAGGGCTAAAATCGAAATCCCTAAGTGGGTGCTTGCGAGAATTTCGTGAGCAAATGATAGCGCACAGTGTGGTAAACGGGGTAAGAAGACGGTTATTCATTATATATGATAAAATGCGTGTCTCATTCACATAGAGAGATACTCAGTTTCACCCCCTACCTGATGCCCAGCCTGAACCCAGGATGAATTGATTTTGACTTCCAGTGTCACAGAGGCGACTAAAAACAATCGCCAAAAAGCGGAAGTGATGAATGCTGTAGGCGACCAGGTTGTGTGGTTTTCGCCGGTTAGTCGACTGGCTGCAAGGAAACGACACGCAGGAATAAATTTTCCTCAGAGTACTAGTAGAAGTTTGAGGAGCTAGTATAATTTCTAACGTCAAGATAAAATGAGGTTAATAAACACAACCATACTTCCAGGGCAAATTACTGCGAGTGATGAGGTCATAATCTTCGTTTATTTAGTCCGTGTCACGAAGCAAACTATCCATGAAATGAGTACATACAAGGCAGTGAACAATGTCTTAAGCAGGTACTAGCTGAGTCCCGCTATAAGCTCCTCATCAGACGTTCATTAATGTGGCCAAAATTCTCCAGTAGCTCTTAAAATTTCACTGAGTGAGATGACTATGTATAGTGAAGCCCCACATCCGAGAATTCCCCAGAATTAGATAACCGAAAATCTAATACCGAGGTTTAAAAAGAAAAGATGAAGACGATGCCGAAAAATTACATGTTGTTTGTGTAAACGCCCAGCCAATCGAGCAGTTAACTAGGCATGCAGTCAAGGACAATTTTAACTAAAAGTCACCCAGCTGTATACGATCGATAAGTCTGGACTTTGAACAACACTGTCAACACCAATAGCACCGTCAATTTGCACATTGGCCTTAGTTGTACAGTGTCAAAACACTATCTCCCAAATTTTCAGAGCTATGAGCACACATATTCGGTTGCGGATGAAATGAATCGACCAATTCACTTGACATTCCAATTATTTCTATGAGAAATGCATTCACTAACTACTATATTCTGTCCATAGTTGCAAAAATTCAACCTAACGAGGGGCAAAATCCTCGCAGTTTTTGTTTGAAGACCTAGTTTTGGAAGCTGTGTAGGTGAACTGGATTCGGAATCGGTTTTAGTCTATTTAAACATAGAGTGGTGGTTTCGTTAGTAAAATGACGTGGTAGTCGTTCAAGACCGTTTCACAGTCACCTGAAAAGCTGCATTAATCCGAGTTGCTGACATACCAATTACTATTCACTGGGGACAAAAATCGCTGTTCACTCTCTTGATCCTCATAAGTTCTGTGGTCTGTTTAGGCTCAGATACTACCGAGCATTTCCAGACTAATAAAGTAATATGGAGCTGACCAGCTCACCAACAACATCGCTTATATTGTTTAAATATAAACATGAAAAACCGGTTTGTACACATACAATGCCTACAAATAAGTTGTATACATTTGAGAGCTTTTGAACTTACTAAAGCTTAATCCGGATCTCTTTTGGTTTATGTGCACTAAAAATGATACGACGTGCGCAAGTTTCCTTCCTTTCAAAAGAAGTGGACTGGGTAGGTAATACAATGGCCTACCGCGAATTTGTACAGGCGAGTTGATTTTTAGCTGGATTTTAACAAACTTCGAACTGATCATGAATAGGATACTTTGATTCCACTGAAATTTCGTTTTCTGTGTAGTCAGTTTTGTTATGTCAGACAAACATATATTCGTATCAAAGAGCTATCGATTTAGCGAACTCCACTCGATTTGTGGTGTCCAAACTCGCAAATTTTCCAAAGAACTGATTTTGCTACAAGCATCAGGCTTTTCACCCTTGGGGGAATGGTGACTGAGTGTTTCTTAAATGGAGGTAAGTAAGGGAAAGGACCATCAGTGTGCTGGTCCAAACATGACCCAGAATATGTTTTGGACCATCTTTCTTGTAAACGATTGGGCAAGTCTAATGTATCCTTTTCTATAGCAACAGAGGCTTTTTTAATGGAATTTTGGGAAATTTCAAAGGCGACCTTCAAAATGACAGCACTATCCCATCTTAATAGATGATAATATTGTCAGGGTGAATAGTGCGAGTGAAACTGTCCGGTGGACCATCCATGAAAATAGCCTATCTGGGCATCCAAAGCATGGAACCAGCTACGTAAGCCTTTATGTGACCACGTGAGTCTTTCTTTAGTAGTGGTAATGAGTAACGTCAAATCCACCTAGTCCACTTATCTAGATACGTTAAAATGAACATATAATCAAGTCACTTCGAAAAAGCTAACGTTCAAGTGTATTGGTCAACTTGAGGAAGGTCTGCTCTAGCTAGGGCTAAAATCGAAATCCCTAAGTGGGTGCTTGCGAGAATTTCGTGAGCAAATGATAGCGCACAGTGTGGTAAACGGGGTAAGAAGACGGTTATTCATTATATATGATAAAATGCGTGTCTCATTCACATAGAGAGATACTCAGTTTCACCCCCTACCTGATGCCCAGCCTGAACCCAGGATGAATTGATTTTGACTTCCAGTGTCACAGAGGCGACTAAAAACAATCGCCAAAAAGCGGAAGTGATGAATGCTGTAGGCGACCAGGTTGTGTGGTTTTCGCCGGTTAGTCGACTGGCTGCAAGGAAACGACACGCAGGAATAAATTTTCCTCAGAGTACTAGTAGAAGTTTGAGGAGCTAGTATAATTTCTAACGTCAAGATAAAATGAGGTTAATAAACACAACCATACTTCCAGGGCAAATTACTGCGAGTGATGAGGTCATAATCTTCGTTTATTTAGTCCGTGTCACGAAGCAAACTATCCATGAAATGAGTACATACAAGGCAGTGAACAATGTCTTAAGCAGGTACTAGCTGAGTCCCGCTATAAGCTCCTCATCAGACGTTCATTAATGTGGCCAAAATTCTCCAGTAGCTCTTAAAATTTCACTGAGTGAGATGACTATGTATAGTGAAGCCCCACATCCGAGAATTCCCCAGAATTAGATAACCGAAAATCTAATACCGAGGTTTAAAAAGAAAAGATGAAGACGATGCCGAAAAATTACATGTTGTTTGTGTAAACGCCCAGCCAATCGAGCAGTTAACTAGGCATGCAGTCAAGGACAATTTTAACTAAAAGTCACCCAGCTGTATACGATCGATAAGTCTGGACTTTGAACAACACTGTCAACACCAATAGCACCGTCAATTTGCACATTGGCCTTAGTTGTACAGTGTCAAAACACTATCTCCCAAATTTTCAGAGCTATGAGCACACATATTCGGTTGCGGATGAAATGAATCGACCAATTCACTTGACATTCCAATTATTTCTATGAGAAATGCATTCACTAACTACTATATTCTGTCCATAGTTGCAAAAATTCAACCTAACGAGGGCAAAAATCCTCGCAGTTTTTGTTTGAAGACCTAGTTTTGGAAGCTGTGTAGGTGAACTGGATTCGGAATCGGTTTTAGTCTACCATGACGAACTTCAGTAAGCTATCGGAGTCACTTAATCTAAGGGTGCATCGAAGACCCGATCCATAGACTTATCCGCTGTTTTCGGCCTGAAACGTTACAGTAAATGAAATCGTAGCAGACCTCATCAATCCCTCAAGTGAGTAACATGATCATCGAATGCTAAGACTAGGGAGGGCAATTTTAGTCATGTGTCTGATGAGTTTTCTCTTAGTTGTATTCGAAATAGGTTTCTGATCAGTGGCCCGACGTCCACCGTATTATGAAAACGCTAAATGCTGACTAATCAGGAGTTAACGTGAGTTTATGTTTTGTTACTGCTGTGAAAAACTGATGAGTAGTTCGAACTCCCAGTACGAACTCTACGCCAACTTGGTTTCGAAATTACACAGCACAATAGAAAATTACCCGTGATGCAAAAGTCTTCGGGTTTTAGGTGGATGCGCGATTCGTAAAATTCGCGATCGACAGAACCAGGACAGTTACTGAGTCGTCGATTGAGTGGCCGGAGAAACCATACACAAGAGTGCTCAAGAGTGAATAAGTTCGCTTGTTCTGGTGTGACAATTGAGGTATGCCCAGCGTGGACTGGTGGGGTAGTGGTAACAAGCTCGCCTCGCTTGTCAAACATCAGGCACAGCGGACTCAAGGATATGCGCTGCTGGTTAGCTCTAATAAGAGCAAACCTCAAATTCAGTGCTTCCCTCCTTTGATGTGGACTTGCCAGAATGACTGCGCCAGCATAGGACGGAGACCGTTCAAACCAGAGTGACGTGAACATGTTTAGTGTTCTAGTCTTTTTAATCAATCCATATTAGTTTCTACAACTATCAACGTCTCATTGGGGCTTGTGAGCTTCATCAGGGAAAGGCCGGTTAAAAAAGTAATCAGGAAAAAAGCAAGAGTGATTTCGACGAATGCAGCGTGGAAGATGAAGGTCAGTTCCCTCCATCTAATGAGGCACAATTATTTATGCTAGATAGCCATTTTCAAATATCTTGACTGTCGTGGGAGAGGAACTACGGGTACGATAATCCAGCCCTGTATTTTCATGCAGTCGTTAGCCAACTATTTAAACTGGCTCGAGTTCCACTACGCTTCGACGCACTGGCTGTGTCACTTCAATTTCTGATGCTAAGCCAAGCGCACAATTCACTTGTAAACTTCATAACTCGAAGAACTAATGTTCGGTAGAATACCAAGGTGATAGGTATTGTAGCCGTTCCGAATGACTTAAAAATTGGGTAGGCTTGCTCGCTTTTGACTGTGGTGTACACATGTGCATAAATCAAGTAACCTTTGCTCTGTGTGGTGGTATGTCATCCCTGAAGGAACCTAGAGCATCATACTGAATATTTTGCAAATCAGCTAAGTTATTGTAGAGAGTTCCTCAGCCTTCGTGAGAAGATATTATCATCTAGGGCGTATGCTTCATTGTGCCTCCATTCAGCCTCTTAAAAGCGGCTCACATTCGGTAAAGCGAGATCAGTTGTTTGGCAAGCAGTTAACACCAGCTCAAGGTTCGATTTGCTACTGAAAGTCATACTTTGTCTCATTTAAGCATAAAGGCAAGATAGAGAGACTTTTTCGTTGCCCCTGTTAACCGGACGCTGAAGTTCGGATTTATTTTACTGTGATTATCGTGCGCTGCTGGGAATGAAACGCTCAAAAATACCAAGCTGTTAGTTCTGTCATTGGGGATTTCATTGACTGCCGGGTCTCAACGACAAGAACGTGGCTGGTGGGTTGGTCTGTGTATGAAACCATAAACAGTCTTGTGCAAGTGCTCACTGGTAGAATGCCAGTACTATAAAAATTCTATGCACGGGATAGAACGCATACTAGATGCTTTCTTCAGTCTGTTATAGCCATTTTTACATGATGTGTGGCACTCACCAATTCACTTCACTGGAGCTGAGTCAAGCATTTAGGCTGGGAAAGGCTTCTTTCAAAAGAACGAACGATCTTTTCAAGTCTACAGCACACAGGTATTCTGTGACAGGGAAGCAAGTAGGATAAATGGCTGTTCACCTGTCCCCTCGGGTAGTCTTTAGCAAGTTTCGAATAAATTTAAAATGCAAGTCGATATTATGACTCTCGGGAACGCAATTTGTCAGGCCCATGAAGGAGCTGAGCAGTGGATTAGTCTAGTTATTTGATGGTGCACAGACTAACCAGCTCGTCACAACGCAGCAAGGTTCAATTGGACAGCTATCTCCTATTTATACTTTTTACGATTTTGGAACAACGCTTTGAGGCCTGACAACACAAATCGGAACTGACTCTTCAGGATGCACTTGTGACAACAGGTTGTAACGTCCAGTCCATACGGCATTTTCTGCAACCTCCGATTGGCCTAACTACCTCACTTTTTTCATGATCACAGTTTTGAGTAAGCTAAAGTAATCAGAAACTGATGTAATCTTGTTTTCGGAAGTTATTTGGTCTCCCAAATCTTCAAATTTACATAGAGATCAGGCATATCGCGCCGAGCAACAGGTGAGGACACGTTCTCCCTGTACTTCCGATTTACGCCACGTTTCTGTGACCTTAAACCTCATCAATTCTAGGTTCCTCGGTCAGTAGATTTGAACATAAAGTACAGAAGATGCAAAGTCATGTGACCTTTGAATGTGGTTGATAGCAAACCAATGAAACACTCGATCGATGGACTAGTGACCTGAAAATCATCCTTCCCGTAGATACGTATCACTAGATCGCCCTAGAATCTGGTGCTGTAAGACGATGTTTGCGTTTGATTGGCAATGGTCACTCCCGTACGGTCAAATTTCTCTGAGATAATGGTAGACTTCTTAAGGCATACGAACCAGTTTACTCACTTCTCAAACCACTTCGCAGGGCTCAGATTCAACATGGCAACACTGGTCAGTCTGTCTCCTCTCAGTACAGATGTCTCTCTTGGACTCATATTTGCGGGTCATTCAGTTCAACTTCAATCTCCTGCATGGTGGATGATAGTCCGGATCGCACCAATCGTGATCGGTTCGTCCACACACTGGTTTTTTTGTTTTCTAGTTCATGAGTGCTCTCCCGGATCATGTCACACACGTTACGTTTGTGGCGGTTCAGTACTGTGGATAATGCGTAGTGTTCACCTGTTCACTGCCGTGTAAACAGATTCCGTTCGGTACGTTAGTCGAGAACAGACAGCATTGTCCTGACTTCCGCAATCTTCACGCTCAGATGTTTCTGAGCTCTCTTCAGAATGCATGGGACAGCTTAACCCTGTGACGTCGTGTACGAAGTTTTCGATTAATCCAGAAAGATACGTGCACAATTTTTTCTCTAACGATGGACACCACCCTTTGGAAACGTAAATACTAGGATCCCAATTTTGTTGTACAAGTTGCAAGAATAGCCAGCTAGAGGTTGAAGTCCGCTCTAAGAATGTATGTGACCAAATATCGGGGATAGTACTCCCAGCCAAGTTAAGCGCAGGGCAACTAAAGCCGACCTTAGTCGGTTCACTTTGACAGAACCTCAGCGGTAAGTTCCGGCTTAAACGACTTTTGACAGAAGAACGCTTCGGGGCCTTGAAGGTTATGTAGCAGAACAACCAAGTTTTACTCTCCAAACCAGACAAAGGCGCGGGGAAATCTGACTAAATCGGTAAGACGAGTCCTATCCTGTCAGATGAATCGAAATTTTGGGAAATAGAAACCGAGAAAAAAAGACGCAGGTGATTGAGAAAAGCAGGATTTATGCACTACTTCGTACCTACAATATTCAGT
The DNA here is from genome assembly GCF_000715545.1 of Opisthorchis viverrini. Classification (NCBI taxonomy): domain Eukaryota; kingdom Metazoa; phylum Platyhelminthes; class Trematoda; order Opisthorchiida; family Opisthorchiidae; genus Opisthorchis; species Opisthorchis viverrini. Next base: position 461,841 of record NW_008751979.1, on the reverse strand, counting down.
TTGCCTTCGGTCATCACATTTATCGGCAGAAGAGATGAGGTCCCCTTTGGGTTCCGTTTTGGCTAAGACTCAAACACTAAGCGCGCTCATTGCGTAGTTACAATGTCGTATCACTACGCGGACGACGAAACTATCTGTACAACAGATGTGTTGAACGCATTCAGTTCGGTCCATACTCTTAGCAAGTTTACCATGGAGCCGGTATAGAACAGACAGATAGGCTTTTCGATTTCAACGCCCAGGAGACCGGTGAAACCATGAAGCACAAATCTCACAGAAAGTGGACTCGGACAGAAAATCACATCCGCTTCGTTCCGTTGCAGCGTAAGCAATAATTAGGTTTCTGACTGAAAAAGCAATGAAGATGTGACCCTCCGATTGCTTACAGGAGATAGTATGGTTCTCAAAAAGCATATTTTTGCAGGACGGATATCCCTCCCAAACCTCTGCCGTCTGCGAAGCACTAAACTAAGCGATGTTCAGTTGAAAAAAGCAAATTTACACTCAACAGTGACTCGGTCACTTGACTAGTTACCAATAGACTTAGACGTTTTGTTGATATGACCCGCCTGGAGGCTGATCTGTGCTTGAGTTTTAGTTCCAGCCCTACTCTCAGTTTTCGTTTGAAGGACAAATTACCAACGTTGACTAACACCGTCTGTGCGTACTCATTCTTATGCTGGAGCCGAACACCATGTTTTGGTCGTACAAGGCGTCTGTCGGGCCGAATACGGAACACAGTCGAATGTCCTTGGATGGGAGTTGGAGCGAACCGAGGTCATACGCATTTGCGTGACATCTGCCTGAAACTTACCTCATAGACAAAGCCCATGCCTTCAATGTTACACACCAGGTTTGTCTAAACCAATTGTGGTAGGTACGACTTAATCGTTTCAGTACAAACAGCTAGGAAAATGTGGTGGAGTGAAATTTCACGTCTAATAGTTCTTAGTCTGTAGCAGTAGCCACATGAGCACCCTTACAATGATCCAGCAACTTCTATTTTTAGCACAGTTTCACCATTCGGACGCCGCCATCACACAGTTTTATGGGCGGTGCAGTTTAGGTTTTAGAAAGCGAATCAGTTCTCTCAGCCAATGAAACAAAATGTACACACTCACGGCACCATACCTTAAAAAGCGTGGGTTTAGCAGAAATTAACGTACAAGATAACTGGTTGTACACAAACAGACAATCACGTGATAGTCGCACTTTGTTGTTGTTCTAAATGGACCTTAGGACTTTGGTATTTCGAAGTAAACCTGCAGTATCGCTAGCCTAAGGTCGTCTCAGTTCCTCAGATGACGGATCAGACCAACGTCGCACACAGCCTTGGTGCATGCATATCGACAGGGAGTTTATGCGACAGCCCTCAGTGTCTAGCTACACCGCATGAATCATGTGCGGATCGAATAGGTGCTAATTAAAATGTTGCAAAATTAGTTCTTGTGTGGTACGCGACATTTCCAGAGGTCTGTGAGCACCAGCTTAGTCCTGAAATGTTGTGGAAACTATGATTACAAAAAGGCAGACTGATCAGTTTGATTCCAGAGTAGATATGGCAACGCCAGTTGACTTTTTGTCTGGTTTCAACCAAAACTTTCTTTTAAGCTATGCATATTTTAGTATTTTTTGTCTGGGATCTCAATGGGAAGATATCAATCTGTTCAAACGCCCCAAAATCCTATATTCTTCAGACCACACGAAGGATAGAAGCCCTATTTGGTTACGAGATCCAAACGGATACAAGTCATTCAAGTCGGTCATCAGGTGAGAATGGCTTCATAAATAACAGCTAGAGTCATCGTCACTTAAACGAATCTGGATCACACATCTTGTGTGGGTCCATCTCTTGTTTTATTCCAGTGGAGTTGGCTTATTCGTTTAAGTGTTGGGCGCGATAGTGCACAAAAGCCGCCTCTTACCACGAAATCGTTTGAAATTATGCCTTACAGTCACTGATCAGGTGCCAGAGACCCTTGTTTGGTAATCCTCTGAAAGACAAGATCTTGATTTTAGCAGGCAGCCCTTTGGGAACAAAATCAAATCAACGGTAACCGCATCTTATTAACCCTAATCTAATCACACAAGCTATAGTTTACGCCAACGCAGTCTAAGATTTGGATTCACAAGTATAAGTTTGGGTAATGGAAGAACCTAAAATGCGACGTCTATTTTCACTAGAAAAATCCAGCTTTGTGCAGAAACCACTGAACCATTCTGGTATGCGATCGGTATGGATGGTGCAGAAAAAGGATCTACCAGACTTCCTCTAGAATTGATTACTGCTCTATCAACCTGACTCTTGGTTCGGGTTTTGAGAAACTCTAACTGGTTGATGTCCTCATGTTATTTCAAGTGGTACTAATCGACGACCCTTAGTTTCTTTAAGCTGATTTTGTTTGCACCGATCTCTTTATCTGTTGCAAATTTCTGGTTGGTCTGTCCATCGTTTTAGTGATTTAGTCACGTTTGGTGAGCTGTAAGAATCTCTTACAGCCTCGTCCAAGTTGACCTAAGCATGAAGAGTTGTCACGTACACGATTCGGAAAGTTTGCAATCAAATTGTCCAAGGCTGGCAACGATACACGTGTACTGTGGACCAGGGTATGGTTAGCTATGTATTGCGTATTGTTTCGCTCCCTAATCATTTTCTTTGCGGATAACTTTTAAAAGGTTGTGAGACCAGACTCAAGCCTATCTTATGTGATTTATTACGTTATTCAACTTTTATAGGTTTTCCCAAATTAAGCAGGCGTAACGAGTTGGTCTTGTCTGGTGCTCTTCAAATGCATTCCCGCTAGTATGCAACTAATGGCTTTCGAATTCGAAGTTCACTAATAGAACAGGATAACGCCCTAGCAACCGCAACGCGTGCTTTGACTCGCCAGTTCGCATGTGGCCGGTTCACTCCGGAGGCTCGAGTTTAGTTCCTGCTCATCAGAGCCTGAGTCTGATATTCCGGTATTCGACCCAAACGTTTTGAAGAATACTACACCAGCCCAAATGGACATAAGAAGGTCTTCACACTTTTGTGCCAAAATAGAATCTACTCTAGATTTTCTGAACGATGGGGCTTCAAACGTCAGTCAGCCGTTGCCCAAAAATACCTCCATTGTTTCGCTGTTTGGCGTACCTCCAACGATTTCTACCGATAAAAGTGCATATATTCCCTTTGAACAGACGGTCAAAATTCACCATCACAACAGTGAGTAAGATTTAAACACAGTGAATTCATGCGAGTTTTCAAGAGTTGAGGGTTATGCACTCAACCATTTGCGTTCTAGACAACGCGCTTTACTTGCGGGAGACTTATGAAACAGATTATGGTGCATAGGTACTTTCAGTCACCTTGAAGAAAGAAGAACGAAAGCGCGCAAACGACCAGTTGTTTAGGTTTCTTCTGATAAACAAGCTACAAAGACGAATATGATGGATTGTAGATCATCACGTGCTGAAACGAATGTGACCCATCATGGAGTGGTCGAAATCCCCCGTTCTATTGACTCCGTTCCATAGTACAACAGTCGTTTACGTCTCCGAATTTTTCCATGCCATATTGCCGAAATACCAATCTTCCCGAATTTGACTGCATTCTTCCGGCCAATCGCAGCGTCATTGGTCGAGAAAGTTGGAGCAGCGCCACAGCTCAGACCCCGAGTGTCTTCCAATAGTATGCAGCTGCTCAAATGGGAAGCCTACGGCGATATGTAGGAGGCAGTCGGTAGAAAACAGCGAACGCATTAGTGTGACATAATGACTCCATTCTACAAACTGCTTCTAGCAGACATGTGGGAGGTACGTACCTCCCAACAAACTGTGGTACGGTGCCACCTCTCGGGAAAGGCTACTGGATTCCGTCGTATTAGGGGTGCCTATGGTATGTAGGGGGAACAGACTGATACTGCTGTGCACGACCACGCAAATGTGTTAGAATGAGTGTCTTTGCAATTAAGGTGGTCAGGCGAAGTAGCTTACCAGAACCAGGCTTTAAAGAGACCAGCTGTGGTTGGAGCTACCTATCCCCGGGAGTTAACCAACCCGGCACATCGCCTCTAGTAGATCCTCGAATGTTCTGTCTAAGGTGATGAACCTGAACCGGCCTAACAGTTTTTCGTTCTACTGATGCAGTCTTACAACCGTTGCGCTTGTCATATTACTCCTCCTAACCACAGGGAAGGGTTATTGAGAGCAAACATTCAAGCAGAACATAAGATTGACGGGAACTCGGGGACTGCGGCTACCTGATGAGCCCCAAAAAGGGCAAAATCGGTCGTGAGCCGTTGAGAAGTTTTCAGCAACCTTATGAGTAGTGCATTACAAAATACCCACTTGGTTCAAACAGTGATGACAATATTTCAGGTAGCCTCCTAAACAATTGGTGAATTTGTTGCTACGCAACGTTTGTCTTTGGACACAAGAACTTCTTCGGGCCAGGTGAATAAATTATCAGCTTGACCAAGCATTAGGGTATTCAGATAATCAGTTGATGAGGTTTACTAACAGCCAATTTGATCAGTGCTGAATATCAGTCAGAAGTCTCGTTTAATGGCTAGTGTGGGTGACTAACACGTGATTGGGCAGTCAAAGGGGTTTGTCATCGAGCTGAATCATGATTTTGGGGCTTTGCTTTTCTGGTCTAGGACACCTCAATAGAATATTCTTCTTGGGGGTCATTCACAGATGTTGCTGATCTGCTGTGTCAAGGAGAGCTAGGACAATTGGATTGGGAGGATTAGGTAGCCCTTTCGCTGATGACCGAACACTGTCTCCGCTGAAAACGCCTTAGAAAAGAGTGCCATCCTGACGCTGTGGATGTAGCTGATGAATAGTGTTCATTACGCATGAGGCGTCAGCTTCAGGTTCATATGTAGGCATACTGCATATGCCATAACATGCTACCAAACCATATGCTGCTTTTACAGAGGAGTTTTCAGTCTGCGAGTGAAAGTCCTACAGTGAACAAAAGCTGCGGAAGTGTAGTCAACGTGATCAAAACGGCAGGAGTAAAAGTAGTGTTTCAATAAAGGGAACCGCATGTTGTAAAATACTTTCTGTATATGCTGCTCAACTGCGGTGATTCATCCTACATATCGCTCCCCGCTCAGTACAACCACCTTCTAATAGGACCGACTTGGATCAGCTTTCGTGAGGAATCAATATGCTAACTTTGGTCTCTTGTCAGTGGAATGCAACCAGACTATTCCCATAAAGCGCTGCCCCTAATATTGACTGTAGTGATGAGTACCAGGTCATACCCGATTTCGGTCAATGGACTTTGGAAATGTGATTGACATAAGGGAGTAGTCATACTAAAACATCGGAAAGATGACCTCCTTGATGACACTGAGACGACCATTACTGCAGAAAGAGAGAAGGTAAGAGCGTACTAATCACAGTTGGAAATCGAAATGGTCGTAAGTGGAACCCCGAGCTCAGTTCACACACCATTAAACTAGGATTTTTACTGCCATGACGGATGTGTAGATGTGCGTCAAGTTGAAAATGAAAGTAATACAACCGAACAGAATGTTGAATTAATAAGGGGATTAGTCAACCAAATAGTTTAGAAATATGCACTGATTCTATAGAAAAAGCCAACCAGTTACGCACAAGACAAACTAGAAAACTGACAACACAGATTAAGCGTATTGTATATTAAGCCATGCACCGTAAAATATAGGGGAAATGAAGTAACATTCAGATGCTCCCTAGGATGTCTGGAATTTCGGAAGAATGATCGGCTATCTGTAACACCTGGTGCACCCTATCGACCCTCCATCGATTGTTTTTCATGGTTAAATTTCCCAAAATTCCACTTCAACCTAGTGTATCCTGAAATATGGCGAAACGCATCACACGTTCTCTTATAAGCGGAGAAGCTAAGTCATTTTTTGAGTTACGATCGACTCAATGGTCCTCGGATCCTAGGTAACCCACCGAATAGTTCAGTTCGTTAGCTACAAAACGTGCATGATGGTTCAAGTAGCTGTTTCTGATCATCAGCAATGGTGGAATACGGCAGTGAAGCATCGGCGTTGAACACTTAAATCGTGCTGTCGATGATGATGAATGGTGGAATACGACACTGCTGCCATCCAATGTAAGTAGTCTTAATGCGTTCATCTAAGTCGAGTCGTTCCACCTTCTGCAAAAATAGAGTTGAGGAAGGTACATATTGAAAATGACAGCTTTGACAGGTAGGCAACTCAATGACGGCGTAATTGAAGGTGTCACTAGTCACTGTAGATCACAGAAACCTCTCACATAGATTTAAGAAAATCACTGGACGACCGCCTGATATGAAGGACGTGTCCCAAACTACTTCACCTTCAGAGTGCGCATTGTCTCTCCACCATGCTCTCTCGAGAAAAGCACACCTGACATAGACAATGCTGAACTATTAGAAGCCTTTTCGAGTTTCTGCTCCACAAAGAAGTGTGGGTGATATACCGCGCTCCCAAATATTGTACTTGACAGGCAAACTATTGTCATTGTGGTGTCCCAGATGATTCTCCATTCGGCAAGTGATTTCAACTTTCTCTCATCCTTTGGGAGTTATGTGGCTGTCCAGGCAGTAGAAGTTCAATCGTCGACTGACTTGCTTTCAGGCACGAGACTTCCATCTAGGATTGCAGCGAGGCACAGGCTCAACCAATCCGCGTAAATTAACATCAGAGAGCGTTCCGCTTGTCAGCCTGGAGCCACGGTGGCTTTCCCAAGAGGTGCTCGCAACATTATTAGTGATCGAGATTACAGTTCTGAGCAAAACTAATCTTAGTACCACTTCACATTGACCTAGTTTACATTTCCAGAATTACTTGTGCCTTCTATTTCTGCAATGATGCCGCTAGTTACCAGACATTTAAAGTGAACTTTTGTATTATCACATTGTTTTGGTGAAGCGAATGCCTTGTACAGCTTCCAAAGTGCAAAATGTCCTATTTCTAGACTGTGTTCGTTTTTAACACGCACAAATACCGACTGGCGGCTGATCGATAGGCGCAACTATGTTAGACGACAAAGAAATACCAAGTCACGGATGCCTATTAATAAAAAGGAGCACTGCACACGGATCAATGAGTCAGATGAGGTACGCCAGTTTAAGGGCAGGAGTAGCCGTAAGTGAACTCAGGCACGTTTCTTTCGGACGCAGCGATGCGGATGACTTAGCCGGACTCCAGTTGCCTTTGTGACATACGGCTGAATCCTGCCTATCGCGATCGGCTCACAGGCACCCAGTATTTTGCTTGGAGTGCGCGGTCTGCCCATGAAATTAGTGCATTCACTACAGTGACGTCAGCGCACTTGGACTGGACTTTTTCCAACGACCACTCAAGAACACGGGATCGCCGAGAAACGCAGATGAATATCGAGCGTTACTGAAAGATTCAGCAATGGCAGAACAAGCACTGGATATGGGACGTAAAATAGATTTAGAAAAAATGAAGTTTTGAGGCGGGGACTATGGTGCACCTCAGAGATTGACAGTTGAGGAGGTGGGAATTGCCAAGCAATCCAGTATAAATAGAATAGAAGGCGTAGGATTGGCAAGCATGCGGAGAACGGTTTTAGATCAGTCTAGCTGACAATTGGTGGTGCAGAGGAGTCATTGACAGAACTTAGATCTGAAGAGCACTTAATCCCAACAACCCCCACAACTAAATTGCCTAGCACTCACAAGCCCACACAGACCAAAGAACTCTGTCAGTGGCACCGAAGGTGGATCATCAATTGAAGCAGTCTAAAGTGGAAAATTAAGGAACCAAACCCCATCAAACAATCCGAAATTCCGCCAACCCATCAACCGTAAGATTTAAGCAACTACACCGACCGATAAAACCCTTTAATTGACATTGAATACTGATCTAGTGTGCTAATCTGAAGATGTTTTATTGATTGCTTCTCCATCTGCCTGAAAACCTGGCCAACTTGGTGACCTGCTGACTTGGCCTGATGAAGCATGTGTCAAAAGCGAGACGTTGTCCAGTTAAAAACCACCGACTGTTTGCCAAACCTTCTCACCCATTCTGTCCAACAAATGTCACGTTGCATGACCATGCAGGAGAATCCAGCTCCTCTCGTGAATAACGAAAGAACATGCCCTTCAAACATCTCGTTAATTCACGCTTCTTCTGCAGCAAAATGAAGGTATCCAAGTGAACATTCAGGCCTATCCAGACTTATTTTATATGGACTTTGTGCTCTTTGTCCTCATCGGTCTTCCTTTGGATAGTAACATCAAGAAAATTCAACTGTTGGTTTGTTCCGATTCAAGAGTGAGTGGAACTTAACCTGTCTAATACGTCAATTGTGCTGATGCTATTACTGGCAAGTGCGAAAATATCGTCCGCTGGGCGATCATACATTGCAGAGCGCTCGGTTTGTCAGTCTCAAGTGTCTTATGAGGAGTTTTACCAAAGAAGCCAAGGGGGATCCCATTACAATCCCGTCCTTCTGCCGATAAGTTTGAAACTAAACTGAATTGTAGATGTAAATTCGTCGCAGCTCCTCGAGGTATAGGAATGTAGGTAGTTTTCACTGCACGCAACATCCTTTCGGCTCCTAGCTGACATGTCATCTGAAGGAAGCACGAGGGCTGAAATACTGCCAGGTTTCCCAAGTCTAGACAGGAGCGGTCGAGATGCCGGGGTTAGCTTCGACCTTCTAATTAGTAAAGTAGCACCTGAGGCATCTCGAGGTCAGACAAAACTAAGTCACGAAAGTAAATTCCACGAGTTCTACGTAAATGACCAGCGACGGCACGCTGAAAAATCGTGCTATTTTCAAACTTTAAACCTATAATCTGGCTGACTAATTCAAAAGTATCTCCCAGATTGAGTTAACATGTTTCCTTTGACTGGTCCTGGCAAACTGACGAGCAATTAGACCAGAGCGCCATCAGGAGAAGCAAACACCAAGTATGATCTCGAGAGGTGGACTGGCTGTTTGTGCTCATCTGGAATAATATAGATCCGAAATATTATTGTACCAGTGAGCCGAATGCGTTTGGGATCGGTAGTTATTGGTTGATAAAGGCACAAAGAGACAATGAACATTGCTTTTTCGCAGTTCGTACCTGAAATATAGATGTTATTGACCTAATCAATGCAGCTGGATCTATCTAGTAAAACGACCCGAGTACCTAGTATTAGGCTTTGATGGCGTTGTCATCAAGGGCTATTTTGCGTGCTTCGTGAAACTCAACAGTGATACAAAAAAACCAGGTCAACTTGTTCGGCTGTAACATCGCCCGGGGGTATATCGTGCAACCCGAAGCCTCCTATGATTGTGGGTTATGGGAGCTCGTATAAAGCCACCGAAGAATCGCACACAGAGAAGTCCGACCGCGAAGCAAGCTCCACATGCTGTGTGCGCTGTTTTCGATAAGCTCAGTGGTAGTAGCAACGTACGAGATACACAGCCCTTCATCCCCAAATAAGAGTCCAAGTAACTTAATGAAAGGCCATCCCAGCTCCTTGGCTACTGTCTTAAGTTGACCACCAAGGACCACAACCAACCCAACAAGACAAGTAGCGAAGCAGAAACGAGTCGAAATAAAGTGAAATTCCGGATAACAAACAATGGATTTTCAGTTCAAAAGCGAAAGCATAAAAACGTTTAGAGGATAGGAACAAAATTATAACCGTCCAATTGTAACGTGATGAAAAAAAATGCGTGTACGCTCCTCGGTGATGTACCACAGATAAATCGGTATCTGAATGGCGGATGTAGCAATAAAGTAAGTTGACTGAAGAACACTCGTAAACTTAGTGAAGTTGTGTTGAAGTAAAATGAGGTGACAAACGGAGTTCGCTCTGGTAAAGCTTACATACAAATAGCTGAAGTCACAAGCCAATCAGGCGGATGGGTCAGAACGGTCCATTTCTCTGCGGATTTGATTATTCAGCAGGCTGGAAGGGAACCGGGTGGAAAAGAAGTAGTCGAGAAGGATAATAAGACAAGAGCTAATGGTATCATTCCAGTGGCCGTTCGATCGTCAGAATATTGAATAAAGATGCTATTCAGAACGATGATGGATCAATTTACATCGATTCTCAATGCCCAGCCCAGAGACCAGGAAAATGAACACCGGGTTACCTACAATAGTAAGTGATTGCGAACAATGGTCTTTTCACAGGACTTCGAATTATGTCTCGGGAAGCATTGGTGAAATCCAGCTATGTAGATACCGTTATTTCGGATTACACTCCTGAGGACGATTAGATCAGTACAGATAAGCTGCGAATGTTGGGTAAGCCAGTTACTCCGTATGAAGAGTGAAGCATTCCTTTGTTCAGACAATTAGACAACTTTCCAACTAGGCATAAATGAGATGTTCGGACCGCAAGCAATCCCAGCTGTTTAGCAGCTCAAAAGTCGTGTTTATAACAGGCACTTCTGATATAAGTAAAACGACTGTCGAAATCGGTTCAGTGCTCAGGCCAATGTGCGGTAAACGGCAGAGTGAAGTGAACAACATGTTCGAGCTGAGTAGACTGGACTGTGGCTCACTATTGCAAACGCGAAGGCGGAGTAGGGTATGACACTGATGACATCGTGAACTAAGACACTGGCGCCAAATGAGTCATTATTAAAACAAAACCTAGATTTAAAACTTTATAAAGTTATGGGAAAGAGCTGCGCATTTCGGGGAGCGACATAGACCTACGTTCCATATCCCCGGACGCGTATTCCCATTCACCTGAGTCTTCCCAATATAGGGGACAGGGCGTCCGATTCCATAGACGTATATTTACCCTTCACAAGGCGTCACTACAAATTTTTTTCTTGTGTTTAGTCGTGGAATTTTCATTGTGGCAATTTCTGACGCTGTCTGATGCCAGCGTTATAAGTGAGCATTCGATATACATAGAGTGCACCAAAGAAAAGTTCATACAAAGTTCATATATATCAGAACTTTCATGCATTCGACAAATAATTGCATTTGTTGTGTTACTCTCTTGAAGGAGACTAATGGACAAATAATTGCATTTGTTGTGTTACTCTCTTGAAGTCACGGAGACTAATGTTCTCATGATAAAAACAAAGTTTTTATCCAGTTTGCTGACAGATTCCAACAAACCATGGGCGTTACCTGCCCGGGAGCAAAAAGTTATCACCCATATACAACCGCAATGACAGGAAGCCGCCATGGAAGGCATTCGAGACTCCCTTTTAACACTATCACCATTGTATGTCACAGGTTCATACAGGTCAGGATTTTAGAACTCCCAATACACCACTAATCGAAAGTGGAGTTCTATTACTAAGAGAGCGTTGGTCTTAAGTAGCACGCGGATCTGGTCTAAACTTCCATTTGAATAGGCTAACGCAGCCTGCTACACCCTGGACATCGGCAAAACCCTAACTTAGCTTAGGAAGGTTATGCGCACCAGTAATTTAGCAACTAGCTTATTCACCAAAACAGTCACATCGAGATAGCTTTTACAGTGACGTAAGGGGCACCACGCGGCGAGATGGCTCTATGGTTAGAGCGTGAATTTACTGACCGGAAGGTCAGTATTCGAACCCGACCTCCGCTTCTCGACTTCCCCTGTCTAGGCTTGGCAATCTGGCATTATCACATCCCTCGTGTCTCCTTTGGGTGGCAGGGCAGCTAGGCACCGAGTGTTACAGCTGAACGATTATTATTTTTCAAGAGGCACCACCACCAATACTTTTTTGAGTATTGGGTAGTTACAAGTATCTACACAGATCATTCACTGCTGTAAGTCAGTATCATGTTGGGATTCTGCCACCATAAGTGTAAGTCAAGGCGGCGGAAATTAGAAGCATACATCCACTACCCTAAAAAATAAGGTACCCTTAGTGGCTTAGACAAAAACCGAATGAAAAGTAAACAGAACTGACGAAAATTCATCGACTTACCGTTTTACAAGGTGCTTGTAAATCACGGTCGGCAAAACTGTTAGTTGTACAGGATCCCGGTTGCAATGAAGTAGTTCCTTCAACTCCTTATCCTTCATACCCATCACATTTCGTCCGTTAACTTCAACAACTTGGTGTTTGGTTAGCACACCATTGCGAGCAGCACTCGAGTCTGCGACGACCGCTATGATTTCACCATCATTGAGTGTTATGCCGATGTTACCCGAGCTACTCTTGTTCACCATGATGGTGCGCTCAAATGGGCTGCCGGAAGTGAAACAATATTTACGAGCAGAGATGAGTTATCTGAAGGGAGCATGGAGTGTACTCACAGTAAGATTGAGATCATCAACAAGTACACTTTCTTTTGGATATGTGGACCTCTAACCGGCCTAATAGTAACAATAATAATAAAACGAGAAGTAGCCCAGCACACCAGTGTGGTGGAACGGACGAAGACGGCAGGAACACGACGGTTCCGTGTCTGGCTGTCCTCACCGATCAGCAGTGAACGACAAATGGTAGAATTGAGGGTCACGGGCTTCCAAAGTATTCTGTTATCATAGAGTCACGGCTACATCCAGCATATTGAGTCTCAGAAATTACATATGTTCCAAAGAAGCATCACTATCACAGCAGCAGCATCATGAGTATCAGGGACACCATCGTAGACACTAGTTTCCCTGTCAGTTATTTTGTTGGAATGGGAAGGGAAGGAGGCCTAGTAAAGAGGAAATATCCTGGATAGTGGAGACCACTGACAACACCTCCAATCCCCTCTGTGACGTAACACTTTACTCCATTCTCAGATTGCGATAATCTGGATTTGATGTGGAAAACGCTATTCCAGGCGGCCAATCACTCGTCATGAGTAGCCAGAACTGACCGAACTGTTCCAGTTTGTGATGAAATGTGCATTTCATAAGTAAAATATATAATAACTCATCAACAGCCTTTTCTTGGTCATAGCATTAGTAATTTGTTGGTACTAACGGTCAAAGGCCTGATGACTCCTGAGGTCCTCGGTACCAGGCCTCACAATCACTTAACAACAATTCCCATAGTGTAGTTTGACATCCAAAGATTGCGTTTCTGATGCCACAAGTAGCGTAAATTGGCAAAATCAATCCTGACCTTTGAGACTCGCGGAGAACTCATTCTAGATTTCGTCCCAGGGCTAACGCAGCTATTCTCACAGCCCCCAGAGTCTCCCGTGGAATTGGTTATTCAAAGGTATAATCTGCAGCATGACTTCCCATTTCGTGGACAAAAAGTACATGAGATGGATAGAATACCTTTCATAGGCTTTCTTCAAAAACGTTTGGGTTCCTACAGCATTTTCAACTGTGAGAAGCGTGGAGTCTATCCATTCCACTTCGAGAAGAATCTCAGCTGAAGCGATTTCAAAGCGAGTTTTAGGACAGCTCCAGCATCCAACTCATTATTGTATCAAACACGAAGCTACAGGAAAGCTGACGAAGTGGACGTCACTGTCAAATATGAATGTTTGTTCGGAAGATTTTGGAAGTTCCGTACGACAACTTGATGAATACCAACTTCTGGGACAGGAACAACATGATCAGAAGAAGTAGAACAGTTTCCCTTACTAAGATATACAGACCGATTGCAGCAAACCTAAAATGTGTTAATGAGTGGTAGCAAGTGTTCCAGTTAGTTGTGCTACGCTGGGATAGTGCTATCAAAACACTCATAACTGCGAACAGTAAGCTATCCCGTAACACAATACAGTCATTTCATGTTCAAACAGAAGACAGTTGTTGTAATTAATGGAGTTACTGATCGGATTGAGTACTGCGAAGCGAAACGAATAAGATTTGGAGAATGTTGGCATATCAGATCGGTTCATCAGGTGGCTTTAAAGTAGGCTAAATAGGCACCATGAGTTTTGCTCGTCCTCAACACCGCGGTCATACAAGCGTTACCAAACGAAGGTCAAAATTATTCAACGAAAAAGAACCCTGAGTGTTGGGAAGTCTGTAAAAACCACTGTACGACGAGTACGCGGTTATCACAGCTGACAATGATGAATCATCTACAGGTATTTATTCCACTGACAGGTTGCCCATAGAGCAATGAGAAATGTCCAATTGATATTATGTCAATTAGTCTGGATTTGGAAAGATTGTTCGAATCCTAGAACGAATACATAGTTAGTAGGATATATGGGCTGATCCAGGTTTGCAATGGTACCAAAGTGGCTGATAGATAAAGGGTAGCTAATATAAGAAGGAGGTGTACATGGGTAATTTACAATACATTTTACCCATTCGCAGGGCCACTGACTAGTTATCGTCAACTTGGATTAACGTTGCTAGTGAGCATAGATCCAAACACCCCTTCATTTTTCGGCTTAAAATGATCAAGGTAGTAATCAATGCTGACGATTCCGGTTCGCAACCAGTTACCTCGCTCCACCCAGGTTATTAATCAACACCCTTAGCTACCTACCATTGATAAAGGAGGGGTCAATGGTAACCGGAACATCAGTAAGGGAAGACAGATTTGACTCACCCATCAATGCTGTAACGGGAGGAATACACGGAAGGAGCTACGGGTTGTCAACTGAACGACGTTTGAAAAGTGAACCAAGAGCTTTCCCCGTTTTCGCTTCCAACGATGTCGGAAGACGGTGAACCTTTCGACCGGTTGCACATTCACCGAAATCCCCTCTCTGGTACAAACACACGAGTGCGCACGGCAATCACGAAATTTCGTTGTAGAAACTGATCCCTTTGAAATGCAACAGCCTCCATGAGAGGATAGAAGTTACAGGTCCTTCTCAGACTCTTTCAACTCCAACTCAACAAGTGATCTATGTTCCTTATTCGAGTAAGCCCAGGGATTGTTGTATTAGGTTTAAACTCAATACTGCATTTAGCATTATACTCTCATCTTATATCCAACTCCGTAGTGAATCGAAGCGAGTCCATCCCCGGTTAACCTTGAGGCCTAGATGCGGAACGGCTACATAGTTAAAAAGTAAACGGAACAGCATGCTTTATTCCTCTTAATAACTACTATATGATCTGATTGCCCGCCAACTGGGGGGGGGGCTAAGTTTCACGCGATTCGTACGAAACTGGGTCATACAATCGAGCCCACGAACAACCATTAATCGCGAAGACTGCAAGTAACCTGACGCCTAATCAACCGGTGCGCGACGCCATTGACCGGCTCAGCTTAATTGCTGCACACTGCCAACTGGGGGGGGGGGCTAAGTTTCACGCGATTCGTACGAAACTGGGTCATACAATCGAGCCCACGAACAACCATTAATCGCGAAGACTGCAAGTAACCTGACGCCTAATCAACCGGTGCGCGACGCCATTGACCGGCTCAGCTTAATTGCTGCACACTGCAGGCCAGGTAAGCCAAAATAGACTACTGCAGACACTCCATTTATCCGCATTCATGTATTCATTTTTCTTCCACCTTCATAGACCTTTTCCCAAGGGTCAGCAGGTCAGTCCGACGTACACTGCCGTTAGCTGCAAGACCGACGCTTAAATCAGCTACCACCAATCTGGCCACATCGGAATCACTCTTCAAACCCAGATGGTCAGTTCATCTGGGTGTTCATCAGTGTTCAACACTGATGCTTCACTACCGTACAACCACGCTTTATTCAAAAGAAAAGAATAGTGGACGTGGGAAGGGACTTAATGCTAACTTACTCCGATCGTTCCGAGGTGCCTACACCTCCAGACATTCCTCCAGATAATCTGGATAGAAACTAACAACAAGAACGCCATTGACATCGATTGGCGGGCATATCTTACAGCGTCTCCAAATAGACAGTGGGGATCACGCGCATCTGAGACAATGGTCCGAGACTCGAATACGATTGCTGAACTGAACTTTCTACTGGGGAAGTCCGGTTTCCAGTGGTGTACTCCTGATGACCCAGAAGCCAAGGCGGCTGGCTCTGCTGGGTTTGGTATTGCTTTAAGCAGTCAAGTGGAAGGATCTCTGCCTGATTAGATGCCCGTTGATAGTCGCTTACATATGGTCCATTTAACGAAATGCGTGGTATTATCTGCCTACTAATTGTAATTGCTCATGTCCCAACAGACTCTCAATGACAGTTTTCACGATGCTCAAACCGCCTCATTACAGCGGATTGAAAACGTATATGTTGTGGTATCGATACAAGGGAGTAAGCAAGTAGACAAGTGCCACTGAGGCTAAGCTGAGCGGTCTTCTTGGGTCGGAATCAAAAATCGCGCACAATGGGGAATATCTGCTGCGGCTGTCGGTCGCAGACTGTTTCTGTGCCTCACTAACTTCTGAAACCCAAATAGTACGGTCACATCGTGCCCCCATATACAAGTAAATTTCAAACAAAGCTAGGCCTGGACCACCTATGGATTTCCGTTTGTTCTGAAACGCCCAAGGGGACTCTGATCATGCGCTTGTCCGTTGCTGCTCTTCTTCGCGCTTTTGGGACTAGACAAGATGTACACAGTTCACATGACCTTTGGGAAGCTCGCAGACCCTTAAGTGAAGTAAACCTATGAAAACTATCTCAGCCACCTTATCCGTCTCCTGGTAACGCCTCCTTCTGGGAATTACTATCAACATTGCTCCAAAGTACTGAGTACGCTGTTCGTGCTACGGCGCACCGAACTACTCCCAAGCACTGGATCTCGAGGCCTAGGTCCTGCTAGTCCGGAGAAGAACAAAACTCAACCAATCGTCGAACGCCAGATGAAAGTGAGCTGGTTGAAGGGCTTGCCGGGCCCAAGAAGTCAAAAGGAGTGATCAACAAATTACGGGAATGTACCAACACTGTTCCGACTAATATGTCGGAATGTATGCCCCCCTGCCCCGGAGAGTGGGGCGATAAAAATGACTCGCCCATCTTTGAGAGAAATTAAGAATTCCGATTCATCGGACTGAACATTTTGAACAAAAATTCAACTGGCCACCTGCTATTGTTCATCCAAATTTCCGACCCATGATGGGTTCATTGGCAGTGGGTTCAGGCAGCTTCAAGACAATCAAGTGGATTTTGTCCTCCAATAGCCATTACGTCAACGGTCCTGGGGAACTTCCACCTACCATGATTAAGGTTGAAAAGTTAGTGCTCATCCGGATCGCCTGTTTTTTCAATTTGCGCCACCCATATCATCAGAAAGGCACAAGTGGCTCTCGAAGGGCGTGAGTTCCAGACTACATTTCGGGCTTCACTGTATCACCACTGGGAACCTGGCCGTTATGGGTGGATAATCTGATACATCTTCAGGTTTTGCCACCTTTGTGCCTGAAATACAGCCGAAATTGGCTGGAATGGATGAAATCGTAATCAATTCGTCAGGGATCAGGCATTTTATGAAGCAGCAGGTAGTTCACTTGAGAACCCCAGTCAGGAGTCCAAGTTAAAGTGCCTCGGTCGTGTTCTACACATATCATGCTAGCGTCCACCGAGAAAAGCAGCGTACATGACTATTAATCCGATAAAATATGGTACAGCAGAAGGGAATAAAGGATGTCACGAAAAGCCTGAAAGCTGTTCGACTTCCATAATGGGACTTACATGATCCTCAGTGAGCTTGGAAAAGGACAATGGTTAACCAACACCGGTGGTGTCAGTTTTCCTTTCGATCGTCTGACAGTGTTCGAAATATAGGATCCTAGAATTTTTGTGGAGCCTAGCGTTAGCTCGCTTCCCAGTTCCATTTTTCTTATTTATATTATAGGGTTTTCTGTATACAAATCAGTATGGTTGTGAAGTAGTGAAGCACCAGTGGTTTTCTTATGAGTGATTGTGGCAAAGATGATCGAGCGGCACCCAAATATACACGAAATGCATCACTAATCATTGCATACAATACAAATCTATAATAAATCCATGACCCGCTGGGTTACTTCAGTATGCATAAACTGTGTTCAAGAAGCACCACCCCTACAAACTTCAACCATTCCTAATCGATCAATAACAGTGCCATTAATTTGTTCACCACTCTAGAAATCACGGAGAACAATTGCGAGTTGAATCCTTTTGCATTATCTTACACACCCCTTCAACTGGTTGAAATTTTGGGGTAAAACTGACCATGTGCGTCAACAGGTGAGTTACGACCGAGTAGGATGTGCATGTTGGTCATCAGCATTCAACTGTACTCACGAGCCCAGTCACTGCCAGCAACCCCAGTCATCCGATTGACGCCAATCCCCCCTTACACTAAGATTGATTAGACTGCCCACACGATAAGCACAGCAAACTCACTAGCAACCCCCGAAAAATGACACTTTTCAGTGTGTAGACGGCCAGATTACATGTTTACATGACTGCAAAAGCAATTTGTACAATAAGGACACTCCTCGAGAGAGGAAAGTGGTTTCCTCTAGACTGAAGTTACCAAAAACGCTTACTTCCTACAACATCAAAAAATGAGGAATGCAGTTACATTAGAAAGGTAGTCGCAAAACGAAGAGCTGGACCCTACTACCTGGACTGAATGCATAACTTTGGTTCGCAAAACAAACTTAGGGATAGGGAGACACACCGACATTCTGTCTGCACTTACCGATCACGCACAATTAATTCGATATTGTTTACGGGTGCTTTGCGAAGAGTTTTCATGGCGCTTTCACCTGATTTCCCGGCCATCAATTTACCACAGACGGAGATAATCTGGTCACCAAATCGTAGACCGCCCAGAGCCGCGGGTGAATCTTTTCTAACCATTGAAACGAAGACTCCCTGAGAAGTAAAAAAAAGCAATTGTTCAGAAGTACTACACTTACTGTGTCTAGCTGCCATGCCACCCGGAGGGAGCACGAGGGCTAACAAGTCGGTGGGCTGAGGTTAGGTGCGAACCACGGACCTTCCGGTCAGTATGTTCGTGCCCTGACCACTGAGCGCAATTATACCACAGGAAGCGAGTGAGATAAATAAAAAAGACCGGAGTAAGCTTAACGACCCGTTAGCTATTTTCGAGCCGATAAGCTCAACTTACCACAGATGGTGACAGTTAATTTGGAGCAAGCTAGCGAAGAAACAACATGCCTGTAGAAAATTATAGCCAAGCAATAAATAAGAAAATTGGAACAGGAGCTTCTCCGTGTGACTGGTTGTAAATCATCGGTTAGCTACTATTCGGGATGTGATTGTGGTTAGCTCCACTCAACAAGCACTGTCTGCATCTAATTCACAAACTGTAATGTGGTGATAAGGCTACCATTCCCTCCAAATAGGGGGTTGGCGATCTTGGTATCTACTGTGTTTTCTTGTGTGCGATATTACAGTGAGGAATTCTCGATAGTAACACGAAAACGCCTCAAGAAACCACGTCATGCTGAGGACACCTTTTGCATGTAATCGATTTCACTGTTGCCCATGCCGTGCTAGGTCGAGGGCTCATACGGTCTGTCTCAGCAGAAATATGGAGCCGAGAGACCCGAAACACCAGCGGACAGTCGTGTGCAACGTAACGCAGCTAGGACCGGGGAATAGACAGCCACCGCAACAGTTCATTTCTCTGTGTTGTGGGCAAGGCGTAAGTCATCGCCCTCACCAAGTTCTTTATAAGGCCTTATTGAATTAAATATTGCTTGTAGGGTAGGGAGGTGCTGATATTAAAAAACGGGTATCATGAAAGTACTGGTAAGAAAGGTGAACCTGGCAGAAGTCAAGTAACCAAGCGACTGGTTATTCTTCACAGCAGTTTCCTAACATGAAAACAGGACAGGGCACTCACATTGTCCACCGAAACGAGTTGAACGCCCACTTTTCCTTCTGAGTTCTTGCAGAGGACTACGCGACGGAGACCCTGTTTTATTTCACTAGTAGGTCCGGTAGGGGTCACAAGTGCGCGAGATCCCGAGCCAAAAGGAACCGCGACTGGCTGAGCACCGGCGACCGTTTGGGGGCCAGTTGCTGGTTGAGGCATGATGGATGGGGTTTGGATGGCAGGGTAAGGCGAAGGGGCTTCAGGATGGGTCGAATTCGGAGGAGGACCAGGGACAAGTTCGCCATGAGCATCGTAGTGGAAGTTATTTAAATCAAGGCCCATGTAGGACGCCATTGATGCATAGGCGTCACGAACAGCCGCATTCTGCTCGTTCAAAAGTTGATCTACTTTTAATTCCTCAAACGTGGGATACAACGACATCTGGAAAAACATCAAAACCGGATGTCATTCGCGAACCAAGTATCCAGTTACCACTTAAAACGGACCACCTATAAACGAGATTCGCGGTAGTACGGGAACAACCTAACGCTAAATATATATTTGGTCATAGTAACAGACGAATTCTGTTTTTCTTTCCTGTTAGAGTTGGGCTAACAGAGCCTCGAATGCGGTCCAAACTATTCCGCGCCTGAGTCGTCATTCTGAGTTTTTCTTCCATTCCATCAAATCTCACTCCCATTTTACAGAAACAAAGAATGTATTTCCAATGCACTTCTTCTGTGAAGTATATTCTACTACATGAGATGCAATAGTCACGTCTCATATGGATGTGGTAAAATTCGACACCCGAATCTCGGTCATCTAAACTATAGTTCATGCCGTTACATAGGAGGAACGAAGAGGGTGGAAAATCAAGAATGAGACATCGCTATCATCAACATTTAGACCACCATCATTATGAGAACGATGATACCTAGGTGCCATTGAATTGTCGGTTTATATATGTAAGGACAAGAGAAAGGGAACGAGTGATAGACAAAACCTCATATGTTGACATCTCCAAACATTCGCCGTGTGGATGACAGCATATGACATTGATGCTCGTTGAGAGCTCGTATAGCGAAATTATCGATGAGGTGAACACGATGGAGGCCCTAGGTGAAGGATGGAAATTACGGTGTATCGGACGGAAACGAAAATCTGAGAGAAGAGTTTTCTGAATACACTACTGTCATGAATATTCTTTGTGCTCACATTATCGTGTTGTATTAACCACGCTTTTGCCTTCATTTTCAGCTTATGTACGTCTATTCTTAGACAAGTAAAGCGCTATTCATTCT